>NW_026909276.1:1195000-1477500 GCF_033115175.1 Lepus europaeus
CACCTGGACGGACCTATGCCAAAACTGTCCTATTCAGTTTGACATCTCCCCATCATTGCATATTAACAAGAACCTGAGGCTGTTCTGACATCTTCCACAGTGCTTTATGCAAACAGGCATGGATGAGAAACACCTGCTAGCTGGCAGCCACCACCCCAGCCCCCTTGCAGGCGACACAGCAGGCTCAGCATCTCTTCCTTTGGCTTTTGTCCAGAGCCGAAGTCTGGCCTGGCCATGCACTGAGCAACTCTGTGCGCAGCCCTGGGGACAAAGGTGCACCGGGACCAAAGTGCAGGGACCACTGGGGCTCGCCTGGCCTGGCTGGAGGAGGCAGGGAGCCTAGAGCTGGGAGGAGGGAGGTTCCAGGGCCAATGGTGACAGCACTGAGTGACCAGCCCAGGACCCATCCTAGAGCTGCGCTGGCCCCCCACCTGCTCTCCTGAGGCTCTGGGCTCCCTGAGGTGACAGATGTAAGGCTGCAGCCTCACAGCTCAGGCAAATGCCGCACTTCCACCACGGAGGTGCATTACATTTGAACCCTGTAAATTGGTTTTGGTATTAGGGATATTTTAATAATATTAATTCTTTCAAATCAGGAACATGGAAATATTTTCATTTCTTGTTTTTTTTTCTACATTTTTCATTAAGGTTTAATTTTGATTGTAGAAATCTTTCACATCCTTGATTAAATTTATCCCTGTGTATTTAAAGTTTATGTAGCTATTTAGAATAGAATAGTTTTATAAGTTCTTTCTCAGTCAGATTACTTTTGATGTCTAAGAATTACATTAATTTTGTGTGTTGACTTTGTATTCTGAAACTTTGTTGGATTTTCTACTAATCTTAGTGTGGAATCTTTTATGACCTTATATAAAGAATTATGTCTTATGCAAATAGAGATAATTTGATCTACTCATTTCTAATTTGTAGCTCCTTAGTTGATTTTTTTCAAAATTTATTTATTTCATTGAAAGATAGAAAGACAGAGAGACACATAGAGAGAGATAGAGATATATCTCTCCCACGGTTTCATTTCCCAAATGACCCCAACAGCCATGTCTGAACAGGACTGAGTCCAAAACTGAATAACTCCATCCAGATCTCTCATCTGGGTGACAAGGTTTGAAGCTGTTGGGCTATTTTTAAAGTTTGTTTATTTATTTGAATGTCAGAATAACAGAAAGAGAGAGAGAGATTTTCCATTTGCTGGTTCACTCCCCAAGTGTACACAGTGGCCAACATTGTACCAGACTAAAGTCAGGATCTTCATCTGGGTCTTCCACATGGGTACAAGGGCCCAAATAGTTGGTCTATCTTCAACTGCCATATCTGGAACATTATCAAGTAGCTGGCATGGAAGTAGAACAGCTGGAATTTGAACTAGTGCTGCTTGGGTCATTTTTGAACACCTTTCCAAGAACATTTGAAGGAAGTGTGCTCAGATGTCAAATAACCAGGGACTGCAGCTTTGGCATAGTATGTAAAGTCATTGTCTGCAGTGTTGGCATCCCATATGGGCACCAGTTCAAGTCCCAGCTGCTCTACTTCCCATCGAGCTCTCTGCTATGGCCTAAAAAAACACTAGAGGATGGCCCAAGTCCTTGGGCTCCTACATCCATGTGAAGGACCTGGAAGAAGCTCCTGACTCCTGGCTTCAGATCAATTCAGCTACTGCCTTTGCAGTCATTTGGGAGGTGAACTAGTGGATGGAAGGCTTTATCTCTCTCTCCTTTTCAAATAAATAAATAAATAAATCTTAAGAAAAAGAAGTGGAGTAACTAGAACTTTTATTGGCACTCTGACACGGGATGCTGGCATCCCTCTCATAATTCATTCTCTCTCTCTCTCTTTCTCTCTCTCTCTCATTTTAACAGCAATTCATTGAAAAACAAAAGTGTTTTGAGAATACATTCCTGTCTGGTTCAGTTCATGACAGGAATGCTTCCAGATCTTCCCCATTCAATATTCCACATCCAGTATTCAATAAGTTGCCTTTATTGTGTTGAGGTACATTTTGTATATACCCAACTTTTTAGATTTTTGTCATGAAGGAAGACTGTATTTTATCAAATACTTTCTTTAAGTCTATTAAGAATCATATGGTTTTATCTCTCATTTAGTTAATATTTACTATTTACTGATCTGCATATGTTGAATCATATCTGTATCCCTGAGATTTTCAAACACAAGCAAAATATGATAGGAAAATACTTGATACAATTCAAACAACAATTTTACTGTGAGAACTTATTTGTTAGAAAAGAAATGATGAATTGAAAGAAATTATAAGGAATTTATATTTCGTGGAAAGTAGTCCATTATGATTATTTTGAAATTGGAAATAAAAGAGCATATCAACAAGGATAAATCAAGCAAAGATTGTGCCAATTGTCAGGAAAACGTAATGGGAAAATGATAGAAATATGAGCTGCACATTTCAAATTCAACATTAATGTACAGAAAAGAGAAAAGAAGATGAAAGTTAATGTAGTCTTGGAGATCTCTGGAATAACACAAAATTTATGACCTAGAAGGAAAAATAAATGAATTCACAAAAGGTGGTGTAGAGAAATCAAAATAAGAAATCTGTGAGCACAGCAGATAGCAGTTTGCTAATGATGACCTCACAATGAAGAAGCAAAGCAAGATGGCTGAGCAGCATTGCCTTTCTCTGGGATATTAATGATACATATGTGATACTTATTAATTCAAAGGCAATAAATGAATATAAAAGCTGGTAGAATGGAAATCATATTGTGACTACAGTTGGTAAAACTGTCATTTAATAGGAACAATAATAAAAAATAAGTATATATAATGGATTTTGAAGAAAAATAGTCCATCTCAGTTAGAGTGGAAAATTAAAAATTTACAAATGAATATAAATAAAGGAAATGTCATACCAGTTTTTAGGATGACAATATAGGAAAGGTGCTATAAAATTCTGAAATTCAAAATTACATGTAAATTTAAAATCCCTCATAGCTCAAAAAAAAGGGAATGGAATTCACTGGCCTAAGAGATTCTGAGAAATTGTGAACAGGAAAGTTGCCAGGAAAAACTATTTTAGCTTCAACTGATGATATCACCAGGAAAAGGCCACTCAGTTGACATAACATACACAGTACTGACATTGAACTGCATGAAGATACTGATATTGCACAAAAGTGATATTAGTGAATTAAAGTAAATGAAAGGAAATGTATATATTACAACATAAATTATACTACAAGAACTATTTAGCATTACCATGGAGGGCCTATAATGGGGTTTCCAGCAGACATAAAGAATTTTGTTCAACAATAGTCTAATTCTGTTACAATTGGAAAACAAATTGAAGGTAGAAAAGCAAAAGCTATGACAATAAACAGGATTATCTTAATGTGAAGACATTTTTATTAAAAGTTGTACTTTTGAACTTCACAATAAATAGTTAATTTAGTGCCTTAGAACTCCATAAATGCTGGGAACAGAGAATTACTGCACTAGTATAAGACAATGTGGACATTATCAGTACAACTTAAGGAATTTTCTGTGATATGATGATGTCACAACTAACAAGTAAGATGTTTTGAAGTTCACACTGGTAGGATATGCTTACTATAGGATAAAATTGATATTCCCAAATAATGGAACTTCAATGAAACAAAACAACAGAACTGATATTCACTGTTACCATGTAAATTATATATTGATTATTGGAAGTAGCACAGAGTAATATGCTAAACAGCAAAAATACAGTGGCAGGCATATGGGAGATAATTTAGTGAACTAATAGACGTAACAATTGTGCTAAGACATAGGACAACCAAGGAAAGTTTATACCATCTGCTATAAAATCATCCGTGGAAGGTTTCTACATCAGAATCTACACTTTATAAAATATCAATAATCAAAGATTTATTTACATTCCTATAGACCACAAGAAAAGTTAAGACTTATGTCACCTCAAAAAGATAGGATTACAATACTGGCCAAAGTCAATTCTCAAAAGAGGTATCTAGGAACATGGCCAAGAATACTAAGCAAAAGTTTTGGCTTTGATGATCCCATTGTGAAAGATCCAAACAAAATGGAGTAAGTTTTGAGAGCCAGGATTTGCTACACTGCTTTAGATCCACTTCAAGTATGTCTGGTGGGGAGCAGATGATAGCTAAAATATTTGAGTACCTGCTACTACCCACCTGGGAGGCCTGGTATATTTCAGGACACCCTGCTGTGATCTGGTCTGGTCCTGGATGGTGTAGCCATTGGGGGAGTGAACCATTACATGGAAGATCGATCTTTCTCTCCCTTACTCCCTTCCTCATTCCCTAATTGTTTTAGATAATACATTTTATTTTATTTTATTTTATTTTATTTTATTTTATTTTATTTTATTTTATTTTATTTTTTGACAGGCAGAGTGGATAGTGAGAGAGAGAGAGACAGAGAGAAAGGTCTTCCTCCTGGTCTCCCATGTGGGTGCAGGGCCCAAGGACTTGGGCCATCCTCCACTGCCTTCCTGGGCCATAGCAGAGAGCTGGCCTGGAAGAGGGGCAACTGGGATAGAATCTGGTGCCGCAACTGGGACTAGAACCTGGTGTGCCATCACCATAAGGTGGAGGATTAGCATGTTGAGCCACGGTGCCAGCCAGATAATACATTTTAAAAATATAAACATGAACAGTGTCAGGAAAATATCCCCAAGTCAGTGATATTCCAATGAAAAACCCAACCAAGATGGTCACAGGTTCACTCTACTAGCATTGGTAGGCCTAAGATATTGATGATACACACGATAGTAATATTCTGAAAGAAAAGGTGAATATGTTATGAAAAATTTTTTAATACTATAAAGCATAAATAAACAGTAAGAATAGTAGTGACAAGTAGATATAAAGGAATAATTTAATATAGATAATGTTCACATTGGGATGGGACACCTGTGATCTACTCAGAGCTTCCCAAGGCCACAGCTTTGTGTGGCCCTTAGTTCAGGGGGCCTGGGCTATGCTTCCTGTGTTGGCACCATACCCTGCTCCACCCCGACCCTGCTCCTTCTCCTGCTCACCAACAGTGGGCAGTCTCAGAAGCCTCTGGCTCTGCACTCCCTGCCTGCTGCATAGACAGGAGATGCAGAGACCCACCGGGCTGTAGAAAGATACACCAACTGTACAGGCTGGCCCCGGGGTCGCAGTTTGCCCTGGCCCAATGACTCAGACATTCTGAGCTGGGAAGCCCAGCAACCCTCCAACCATTTCTGTGAGAGCTGCCTTGCCCACTGCTGGAAACCATCCCCCTTGTTTCCATGTGAGGCCATCAGGGAAAGAGACATTGTGACTGCCTTGGGTGATTTCAGGTCACTTAGCTGTCCTTGCCTCCTGACCTCAGGGTTCATCTCCAGTGCCACCCTCTATACCCCCATGATCTCTCTAGACCCACACTCCTGTCACTCATGCTTGGGGCATGTCACAGGTCCTCAGAGCTGTTACTGAATAAAGTCACTGCGTTTGCCTTTAGGAATTCAGGTTGGGCATTAGCAGGTGCAGCTGATATTGGCAGGCATAGAGAACCACATCTGGGGAGGGAGGGGTGATGCACTGTGACCACTCCCCCTGAGGGTTTACTTCGTGCCCACATTGGTCCAGGGCTTGGCATTGTCACCTCATCTTGTCATTCCTCCAAGGCAGGTACTGTGTCTGTTCCCAGTGCACAGATGTGAAAGCTGAGGCTCAGCGAGGTCTTGTGCCTTGCCTAAGCTCTCTCATTTCACTGGGGATGGAACCAGGATTCCCCTTGCTCTTTCCCTCCCTCCACCTGCCCCTCCCACTGTCCAAAGACAGACCAGGTCCCAGCACTGGAGGGAGCCCAGGGTCCAGGGATTCCCATCCTGCCATGTGAATTGTGTCACCGGGGCTGGGCTCTGAGTGTCCTGTGCAGGGGCAGCTCAGAGGGGCAGGGTTAACAGATGCTTTCTAGCTTTTGAGTGCCTCAAGTTTCTCTGCAGAGGTGGATGAAGGAGAGGGCTTCCTGGAGCCACCACCCTAGCTTTCCTGTCCCCTCCAGCCCTCAAGCACTGTCTTGTCAGTCGGGGAGGACACTCTCTGAAGCTCTGAGTTGGTGACTCACTCTGGGGGAGGCTTCCAGTGGCATTCAGTCTCTGTTGACCCTGAGTGTGTGCTTGCCCTGGGTTGGTGGTGACATTAACCATGAGGATGGTGCTGATGAGTGGGCAGCCAGAGGAGACTGCCCTGTCTTCTGTGGCTGAAGTAGGAGATAGATCTTCCATCTACCAGTTCATTCTCAAAATGGTTACAATATCTGGGTGGCTGGGACCAGGTGGGGCCCAAGCCAAGAGCTTCATAATGAAACCGGGTCTCCCAAATAGGTGTCAGGATCTCAAGCACTTGATCCATCTTCCATTGCTTTTCCCAGTGAATTAGGAGAGAAGTAGGTCAAATTGGAGCACCCAGGACTCAAATCAGTGTTCATATGGGATGCCAGTGTCACCAGTGGCAGCTTAAATCGAAAATACTGTAATTTTGGTCCATTAACCAAACTAATAATTTAAACTTTTTTATTAATCATGCTATAGAAATTATAAAATTATGTCTCATTTCTAGAGTAATCCATATTTTAAAATTATTCTTAAATGAAAAAATGATCAAGAAATGTACATCTAAAAATGAGAGAAGACTTATTACATATCTCAATTAATCTAAATTGTTGTTAAATAATTATTTAAATAAATTATATTAACCAATTAATGTAATTTCTTATATTAAAATAACATTTCATTTTGTGGAATTTGAAATTCAGTTATTTATCAGTTTTACAATTTGAAAACACACTTCATCACTCAATGAATACTCACTTGTTCATCTAGTGTTTTATTTGTTGAGTTTCATTAGTTTTCAGAGAGGTGCAGTAATATTGTCTCTCCTGCATCTATTTCTGATGCTCATTCCCCCAAATACGCAAGAAGAAAAATATGAATGACAATCACAGAATAATACTTTTGTCCTACAATATTTTCATCTTTTATGAAGGGCATAACATCAAACAATAAGCATGAGGTTAGCAAAGAATTATAATTTTCAGAAAAACATGAATTGTTCACATCCTATAGAAGATAAGTATGTAACAAAAGATTTTTGAGGGTTAAAAAGCAGCAGGGAATATAATAAAATGGCGAAGACGAGACAACTGCCAATTGACTTATAAACTGGAGCATTTTTTGTGCCTTTTAAAAAATTTGAAGCTAATATGGACTTTTTATTTTAAGATCAATTTATTTATTTGAAAGAATTACACAGAGAGAAGAAGGGGCAAAGAGATATGTCTTCTACCCACTGGTTCACTCCCCAGTTGGCTACAGAGGCTGGATGTCCAGATCCGAAGTCAGTAACTTCTCCCAGATCTGCCATGTGAGTGTAGGGGCCCCAAAACTTAGGCAATCCTTTACTGTTTTCCCAAGCCATAGCAGAGAAATGGATTGGAAATGGAGCATCTGGGACTCAAACCAATACCAATATGGTATGCCGGCACTACATATGGTGCCTTTACACAGCCAGCCCCGCTAACATAGACCCTAAAATGCCTTAAGTATAGAACATACAAAAAACAAACATATTTTATAAAAATTTAAATTTATATTTGATAATTAAATTATACATGAATATAATTGCATAAAAACAAGAATCAAGAGTGATATTTGGTAGTCTGGATTTTTCACCTAATATAAGACCATAATTTGATAATATTTTTTGAAGATTTTTTATTTATTTATTTGAGAGCTAGAGTTATAGACAGTAAGAGGGAGAAACAGAGCGAAAGGTCTTCCACCCATTGGTTCACTCCCCAATGGATGTAATGGTCGGAGATGCCCCAATCCAAAGCCAGGAGCCAGGTGCTTCTTCCTGGATCTCCCATGAGGGTGAAGGGACCCAAGGACTTGGGCCATCTTCCACTGATTTCCAAGGCCATAGAAGAGAGCTGGATTGGAAGAGGAGCAACCAGGACTAGAACTGGTGCCCAAATGGGATGCCGGTGCCACAGGCGGAGCATTAACCTACTGTGCCACAGTGCCAGACCCCATAATCATATAATATTAAACATCAATGTAAAGACTTAAGTTACATAAACTCTAAGCCTTACGTTCAAGAAAATTGAAAAATAAAAACAATCTGAGGCATTGCTGACATGTAGTTAAGAAAACATTATGTACACACTATGTTAAATTAAAAATTCCATGAAATTATAAACAAATGAATCCCCCAATGAAAGAGGACACAGAATATAAAGAGTTAATTTGTAAGAGGAAAGTTACAGTGAGAAATTAATGATGCTGTGAAACCTCAATAGCAGTCGGGGTAATATAAATTACAATGTTGAGGTTTCTTGGACTTATTCGACCAAAAAATTTGCTATTGTCAGTAGCATCAGTAAAAGCATACATTGCTGATAGATGTTTAACTTGGTGCAGATTATGTGAAAAGTCAAATCTATTGGAATTTAAAATGTGTATTATTATTGACTAGCAACCCCTCAAGTAGGACTACTTCCTAATAAACAGCTGCTGGGTATATAAATCAGTCTACAGTCTTGGCTGTGATATGGAGATCATCATCAATAAAACATGTGGGCAAAAAAAAAAAAAACATGTGGGCAATCAAATCAATTAGGCCGGCGTTGTGGCTCAACAGGCTAATCCTCTGCCTTGCAGCACTGGCACCCTGGGTTCTAGTCCCAGTTGGGGCGCCGGATTCTATCCCGGTTGCCCCTCTTCCAGGCCAGCTCTCTGCTATGGCCCAGGAAAGCAGTGGAGGATGGCCCAAGTCCTTGGGCCCTGCACCTGCATGGGAGACCAGGAGAAGCACCTGGCTACTGGCTTCGAATCAGCGCGATGCGCTGGCCACGGTGGCCATTGGAGGGTGAACCAATGGCAAAAAGGAAGCCCTTTCTCTCTGTCTCTCTCTCTCACTATCCACTCTGCCTTTCAAAAAAATAAAATAAGATAAAAATAAAATAAAATCAACAGGCCGGCGCCGCGGCTCAGTAGGCTAATCCTCCACCTAGCGGCGCCGGCACACCGGGTTCTAGTCCCGGTCGGGGCACCGATCCTGTCCCGGTTGCCCCTCTTCCAGGCCAGCTCTCTGCTGTGGCCAGGGAGTGCAGTGGAGGATGGCCCAAGTGCTTGGGCCCTGCACCCCATGGGAGACCAGGATAAACACCTGGCTCCTGCCATCGGATCAGCGCAGTGCGCCGGCCGCAGTGCGCTACCGTGGCGGCCATTGGAGGGTGAACCAACAGCAAAAGGAAGACCTTTCTCTCTGTCTCTGTCTCTCACTGTCCACTCTGCCTGTCAAAAAAAATAAATAAATAAATAAAAAATAAAATCAATCCATAAGGGACCAGATTATGTTGTATTTGTTTTACAAAGGAATGCTATATACTCATTTAAAACTGCAATAAAACATGCATGTATCAATCCTACATTGGTTAATCTATAATGAAAGAAAAGAGGATGATAGAAGGGACGGAAGGAAGAAGAAAAGACAGCTCAAGCACACAAATTCCTGTAATCGCTTGGGAAACATTTAGGAAGCATTCTGGAAAGATACATTATTAACATGCTAGCAGTCATTAGAAAATAATGGTGAACTTTGAGTCCTTTTTCCTTAGTATTGAATGGATCTAAGTTAAATGGAAGCATTTGCATTAGATCTTTAAAAAAATAAACCATCATATTATAAGTAACAAACATTTTTATTTAATTGGTAGTGTTATTTAATTAATCAGTGACATTTAACCTGCTTCTAATTTATTAAGTCCATGCCTGGTGTATAGTAGGCCCCACCTACTATATTGATAGGAGGTCTCTGGAAAGTCAGTGCGGCAACATCAGTGGAAACTACAGGTTCTAGGGGTTGTCACAATAGCTGCCCTTGTCCCCCATGGATATTCAGCTTAAAATTCTTGTAGAGGAAATGTTTTGAGTTTGGCCGCCTGCTGGGCGGGGTCCTCAGCCACTTCCTCTGCTTATTCTAGTGCAGCCTCTGTTGCTTCCTCCATAGCTTCTCCTGCTGTCTTGCTTCCAGGCTCATGTCTGATCCTAGTTGACCTCCAGGTTGGCTTGGAGTCCTTGCTGCTGGGAGCTGGGTTGAGACTGTGAATTTTGCCTGCAGCTTGAACTCCTGGCTATGAATGCACAACAGTGGACTGGTCTCCGACAGTCACCCCCATTTTCCAGGACAGTCCTCCCAGAATACTCTAGATAGTCAACACAGGGTGTCCACCTTGACCAGGTTCTTAGAGCATGGGAGAGTGAGACCAGAAGCCCATGTGAAGGAGGGCAGAGAACAGCTGCAGGAGGCTGAGCATGCTGCCATACACAGTGCTATTTAGCCTATTAAGTGTGTAGTGGAGATTATCATCTGAGAGCTCCTCAGTAACAATGCCCAGGTAACTACAGATCCACTCCAAAGTGTGCAAGTGGAAGGAACTGGTGCTCACAGTCTTGAGGACACAGCACACACTCCAGATCATAGATGGGCTCAGCCAATAGGAGGTCTCCAAGTTGATATTGCTGCCTGCATGGCCCAAACTCAAGGTTCGCAGGACTCTGGGCTGTAGAGAACATGGCCCAGGGCAAGGGGCTCCTATTGCCTTGCTGAGGCACTGAAAGTTGAAGGCCCCACACCCCACACACTGGAACATCAGTGCCTTCTTGCTGGTGATAGCCTTGACCTTGGCCTTGCTGGTGAAGACCCCAACAAACACGGGTTCTTAGAAGTTGATCTTCACATGAGTGGTGGCATCATAAAACACCAGCAGCAGCTGACTTGGAGGTTCAAGCTCTACAGGATGATCTTCAGGGCCATTTTGTGGCAGGCCTCACATTTGAGCACTATGGCCCTGCACTTGCTATAGCAGGTCTCTCAGCTGCTCCCAGCCAGCACCACCATGTCGGTTCAGGTCAGGGCATAGCGGTGCTTCTTCACTGAGAGCCTGAAAAGATGCATCCAAGAAGGGGTCAAAGCTGCTTTAAGGTTCCAAATGAATGTCATCATGCCACTCTGCTCACTACCCTCTGGAGCTGGTGCATAGGCATCTAGGCATCTGTGGGGTGGGGTTGTACCAGCTGTGCCACTTCATTGAGCTTAACATGGCAGCACTTGAGACCCACAGCCCTGGCAGAAACATTGGTAACCATGGATTGAAGCTCAGGCACCTCTCAGGTGAGTTGATTGCATTGCATCAATAAGCCAAAAGGCCCCAAAACACCTGCAGGCCTCCTTCACAGATTGCCTCAACATTCCACACCCTTTTTGATACAGCATTCTTCATCTTGCTCTGACAAGTTCTTAACCACTTTCTGCAGGTCCTTCCTAGCTGATACCTTGATTTGGAGTCCTTTGGCCTCGAGATGATGAAAGAAACTCTTTGATCACAACTCACATCAGGTCCCCATGAAACTCTTCTCAGGGTGGTAGAGGACCTTAATGGAGGAGGCAAGGGTGATGTCAGAGGCCATTTAGTGGGTGTTGCTTTCTGGGTCTCAGGTGGGTGCTCTTCCATGCAGTGCTTTGTGCTTTTCTCCATTGCTGCTGGATTCATGGATATTTCGGGATGCCCCTCCATAAACCAGACTTTTCAGATACTTCTTTTGAAACATAGAGAAGTGAATTCATCTCTGCACATTTCCCCTGCTTCTAAAATGTGATATAATAGATGATGTGTTTAAATATACTTGATACTCCTGCAACTGTATTTTAAACATATATAATATTAAGCCCATTATTTTAATATGTCAATAGTTATATTAATTTTAAATTTATAGTTTGAGAGACAAATACGTATGAACACAGAGAGCACCATCTATTGGTTCTCTTATCAATTGCCCATAATGGTCAGAGCTGGACCAGGACTAAACCGAGAGCTTAGAATTCAGTGCAGGCTCACTACATGGTTGCAAGTTCCCAGTTTTGAACCATCATCTGCCACTTCATGTTTTATTCCAAAACAATGGTTTTCATATATTATCATATCACAATGGCAATTAACCAAATCACATTTGACTGTGAATTCTAAAAGGTAGATTTGTGATATCACAATGGTTTGTATAAGTTCACAACTATGACATCACAATGGTTGCTTTATAACATCACAATGTTTTATTGACATCAGAATTGATTTTAACATCACAATGATGGGATCATAACCTCACAGTGTCTTTTAAGACTTCAGTATTGGGCCGGCGCCGTGGCTCAACAGGCTAATCCTCCACCTTGTGGCGCCGGCACACCGGGTTCTAGTCCCGGTCGGGGCACCGATCCTGTCCCGGTTGCCCCTCTTCCAGGCCAGCTCTCTGCTGTGGCCAGGGAGTGCAGTGGAGGATGGCCCAAGTGCTTGGGCCCTGCACCCGCATGGGAGACCAGGAGAAGCACCTGGCTCCTGCCATCGGAACAGCGCGGTGCGCCGGCCGCAGCGCGCTACCGCGGCGGCCATTGGAGGGTGAACCAACGGCAAAAGGAAGACCTTTCTCTCTGTCTCTCTCTCTCACTGTCCACTCTGCCTGTCAAAAAAAAAAGTATTAAAAAAAAAAAGACTTCAGTATTGATCCCTGCATCAAATAGTTGGGTTATGACATCACAATGATTATTTATAATATCACAGTTGATTTTCATGACATTTTATTACATCACAATTGATTATGACATAACAGTGATAGCTTTATGACAACACAATGATATGTTATGCCATTGCACTATTGGTTTATGACATCACTATAGAATCATATCACTAATGATTACAACATGATAATGGTGGTTTATGATATCACAATTGATAGGTCATAACGGTTTATTTAGTTTAAACTGCTTATGATATCACAATGGTGGTTTATGGCATCACAAACTGATTATGAATTCATATTGGTGTAAGTATAACATGTTTTTCATGAATTAATTGATTATGACACCACATTGGTATGTGCATGATATAACAATGGTTGATTATCACATCCTAGTTTGATTTGGAAATTACAAGGATTTGTATGAAATCACAATTGATTATGACATAACAATGATAGCTTTATGTCATTTTTAACATGGTTGTTCATGTCATAATATGACTTCAAAATGGTTTTCATTATATCATAGTTGATTATAACATCATATTGGTTGTTTCATGACATCACACTAGAGGTCTATGATAGCAAAATATTGGTTCATGGGGCTGGTGCTGTGGCATAGCGAGTGAAGCCTCCTGATGCAGTGCCAGCCTCCTATATAGGCACCAGTTTGAATCTCAGCTGCTCCACTTCTGATCCAGCTCTCTACTGTGGCCTGGGAAAGCAGTAGAAGATGGACCAAATCCTTGGACCCCTACACCCATGTGGGAGACCTAGAAGATTCCTGGCTCCTGGCTTTGGATTGGAAAAATTCCTGCCATTGTGGCTATTTGTGGAGTGAAACAGCAACTGGAAGATCTCTCTGTCCCTCTGCATCTCTTTCCATGTGTAACTCTCAATTTCAAATAAATAAAATAAATTCTAAAATAAAATTGGTTCATGACTTCACTATTCATGACACAATGGCAATTCACGTGGTGGTAATTTATGACATGCCAAATGATTGTTACCTCTGTGCCATCAGAATGATTTTCATGGCTTCCACATCTCATCATGACTATACAATGTTTGGCTTATGGCATCACAATTGCATATTTGTTGCAACACAATATTAGCATATGATATGGTTTTCATATTATCAGAATTATTGTTTATAACATTAATATTGTGGGTTATGATATCAGAATGTTGATTTACAACATAGTAATTGATTCAGACATAATTCTAAGTTTATGACATCACAATGATTTTTATGGATTCCCAACTGAATAAGACATCATAATGGTTAGCTTACAGGATCACAATTATGATGTCCCAATTATTACAATGACTTCACAATTGGTTATGACATCTCAATGGTAGTTTTATGAGATCACAATGGTTTATTATCATATCACTGGTGTTATTGACATTGCAATTGATCATAATGTCACACTGGTAGTTTTATGACACCCAAATTTTTTGCTTATATTATTACAAGTATTTTATGACATCACAATTGATGATATAACAAAGGTATATTTATTGCAGTACAATATTTTATGCAATCATGATACTGACCTATGACATCATAGTTGTTTTATGACTCACTATTCATTATGGTACCACAAAGGTGCCTTATGACATCTTAATTGGTTAAGGTGTCAGATCATTGGATTCATGATGTCATGATGGCTTTTATAAATTGACAGTTGATTATGACATCAAAGTGGTTGCTTTATGATATCACAATGATAGTTTATCAAATCCTGATTAATTATAGGATTACTAGGGTTTGATGACATCACAAATGATTATATCATGACATTTGTAATTTTATAAAATCACAGATTTTACAATGTCACAATAGAGTTAAGCACGATAATTACTATGGCATCGCAGTGGACAATAACATGATAATGGTGGTTAGTGACATGAAAATTTATGATATCAGAGTGTTCATGGCATCACAACATTGGTTTATGACATAAGAATAGATTTTTTGCCTCATAATTGATTGATTCTGGTATTGCATGGAGGTTCCTAATATTAAATTGATTATGATGTCACAATGGTAAGTTTATTGTGACCCAATTATTTGAATGACTTCACAATTGATTATGAGATATCATTGGTATTTTATAAGATTACAACAATATTTATAATACCACAATAGTTGTTCATGACATCGCGATTCATTATTATATCACAGTGGTAGGTTTATGACACCCCAATGGTTTTTACAATTCCTTATTGATTATGACATCACAATAGTAGACTTATAGTTATGGTTTTTGTCAGCACAATTGATTATGATTCTATAATGGCATATTTATGTCAGTGTTTTTTTATGATTTAACAATTGTTTTTGCATCACAATGATAGTTTTATCTCAGTTGATTATGAAAAACAAGGGTTTTCAAACTCACAATTGATTAATAAATAAGAATGGTAACTATTTTATGTCATCATAATATTGGTTTATGAAATCACAATGGGTTTTATGACATAACAATGGAATATAATAGTGGCTTAGAACATCAAACTTGATTGATAAATCTATAAATCTACAAAAATTAAGATTATGATAAATCAATGGTTTTTGAATTCACAATTGATTTTGAAGTCAGCATGATTTTATGTCATCACAATAGATTTCGACTTCACAATGGTGTTTTCTTAATAATTTTATAACTTTGTAATTCTTTATGACAGCATAATGGTTAGTACAACATTATAGTTCTTTTTGTCATCAGAATATTCGTATGGCATCACACTGGTTTTCTGACATCACATTGATTATTAATCACAATGCTGGTTTATGAACTCACAATTGATTAAGCCATACAATGTTTTGTGACATAGCAGTGTTAGTATATGATATTGTAGTTGATTATGATATCTAATAATAAATTTATGACCTCACAGTTGTTTTATGGATTCACAATTATGATATTGCAGTGATAGGTTTTTGATATAATAATGGTATATGACATCACAGGTGATTATGGCATCATAAGGAAATGTATGACATCACAATTGATTATTACTTGAAAGTGTAGCTTTACAACAGCACAGTGGCTTTTTTATATTGTCACAATATGCTTTGTGACATTACAAAGTCGATATGACACCACAATTTACTATACATCATAGTATAATTTATGACATAAAGATTGATTATGATGACTCAATAGTGTTTATGATGCTACAATACTTTGGGAGACTTCACAGGGATTATGACTTATATCATAATCATGGTTTGTTACATCCCAATTGATTATGATACAAGAAGGTTTTTTGCATTGCGATTGATTGAGAAATAACAATGACATCTTATGACATCACGATGTTTTATGATATCACAATATATATTGAAGTCACAATGGTTTTTGAAATCAAAATTACAACATCATAATGACAGTTTTATGATAACATGATTATTGGTTTACCATATCACAACAGTACATAATACATAATAGTACCACAATGCTGTTATATGATAACAGCTTTTATGGAATTATGCTCAATTATAAATTCATACTGGTAGTTTTATGACAAAACAACTGATTATGGCATTACAATGGTGGTTTATATATCACAATTGATTATTATGTCTCAATTGTAGACTTATTATGTCACAGTGGACTTATGAATTTGCAGTTGATTGTGACATAATTGCAGTAGGTTTATGACATCAAAATGGTTGGTGAATGGTGTAAAAATATCAGTTTATGAAATCACAATGGATTTTATGACATTACAATTGAGTAAGATATCACAATGGTGGCTTATATCACAATTATGACTTCATAATGACAGATTTATGATATCACACGATTGTTTATGTATTTTCAATTGATTATAACATCATAATGGTAGGTTTCCAGTATAACAAAGGTGGTTTATCATATCCCTGTTGATTATGACATCCACAGATGTTTACAACAGTACAATTGATTAAGCGCAATTGATTATGGCATGATACTGATTATGACATCACAAGTGATTATGGCATGATTATGTCATAATTGATTGGATACAGTAGCTTTATACCAACACAAAATATTGTGTTTATGATATCACAATGGATCTATGATATCACAAATGTTCACATCATAATGGTTGCCTATAATATTACCATTTTTATGACATGTTGTATGCCTTTGTTTTTTCTTCCTTGCACCCACTTCCAGTAGTGGCTGAGCCTGTCTCATCTGGGTTCTCAGTAGTAGAATTGGAGTCACTGTTTGCAAATCACATTGGCAGTTGAAATTAGCTTTGGGTGAGAATATTTACAATAAAGAAATGGCCCAGTGCTATATCCCAAGGATTCCCCTCCTCCTAAGCAACTGCTTTATCAACATGACACTGCTCTGGTCCTTGCTCCTGTTTCACTCAAAAGCAATTTTGTTTCTTCCCACAAAGAATATATACCATCTTATCTCTGATATTTGGTCAAAAGCTGGTTTAAATTTCAATTTGTAAATTAGGAATAGAGAAGTCATTTCTGCCTGTCTCCCAGGTTCAGAGCCTCTGAAGATTAAACATTCCTGATGAACTTTTCAACTCCTTTCTTCACTTTCATGCTGATATCCTTTAGCATGATCTTTAGGAAAGAAACTCAGTTGATGACAGTGAGTTCTCCAAGCACAATGCCCAGGAGATGAAGGAAACACTGGTTTTATTGGAAGAAATGTTTCTCCTTCAGATTTCAGAAAATGAAGTTTCCTTTCAAGTGTGTCTTTCTCTTTCAGGCTAAACTTTGAGTTCAGAGTCAATCCAACCCTTGAAGAGACCACAGAGGCATGGAACACAAGTTCCTGGTAATGGCTTTGTCATCCTGACAGAAATAAAGAAATGGGAGTAAGAGATATGGCTGTGCCAATTCACAGATGCCTTGCAAATAAAATAGGAAATACAGGGATGAATATACAATGTTTAGGCCATTTTATCTTTTTAAAAATTTTCCTTTCTTCTTTATTGCTATTTCTTTTCATTTTATACTCAGTTACTGAGTTTGTGTAATCCTTGGCGGAGCTTTACATATGTAAAATGGCGCCTGCTCTTTGTTTTGCTCGGTGTGTGAGGAGAGAGGTTTCTGCCTTTCCCTCCCCCCGCAATGTCTCAGGTTTCTGATGTCATTGTCTTACATTCCATTCGTTCCCGCGGCGAGATTCTGAGGCTTGGCTCCCGCGGTTGGGTTTCCACATGGTGGGCTCCCTGTAGGTCCTATGTGTCACATCCACTAGATTCGGAAGCGGTTCCTCTGCAGTTTTTTCTTGAGTCTTTTCCTGAGGCTACAGTAATTCCACTTTTATGAAACTTTATTTTCCCAAACTACGGCGCACATCCTCACTATCCACCATCTTGGCTCCGCCCCCCTGCTTTGATTGTTTTGAGGAATGTTCCTTCTATATCCAATTTCCTTAAGGTTTTTATCATAAAAGCATGTTCTATTTTATCACAAGTTCACTCTGCATCTTTTGAGGTAACCATATGTTTTTTTTTTATTATTGAATTTTTTTAATGTGATTTATCACATTTATTGATTTTGGAATGTTGAAGTAACTCTGCATAACAGGAATAAATCTCATTTGGTCCAGATGGGTGATCTTTCTGATGAATTTTGGAGTTGATTAACTAGTATTTTGTTGAAGAGTTTTGCATCTATGTTCAGAAGGGATAATGGTCTATACTTATTTTCTTATATTTTTCTCTGAATTTTGAATAAAGGTGATGCTGGACTAGTAGAAAGAACTTGGGAGGAGTTTATTTTAAATGCTTACAATATTTTGAGAGGAATTGAGTTAATGTCTCTTTAAAGATTTGGTCGAAAATCAGCAGTGAATCCATAAGTCCTAGGTTTTAATTTTGGGAAGGTCTTTATTACTGGTTGAATCAACATCTTGGTTATTGGTCTATTTAGGTTTTCTATTTCTTCATAACTCAATTTTGGTAGATTGTATGAATCCAGGAATCTATCCATTTCTTCTAGGTTTCCATAATTTATTGGCATACAGCTCTTCATAGTAATTCCTGATGATTCTTTTTATTTCTTTAATATCTCTTATTACATTTTCCTTTTCATCTGATTTTAACAAGTAAGGGCTGGATTTTCACATGCAGAGCATGAAGCAAGACCCCTACTTTACACCTTACACAAAATCCCACTCAACATGGATTAACGATCTAAATCTATGACTCGACACCATCAAATTATTAGAAAACATCGGAGAAACCCTGCAAGATATAGGCACAGGCAAAGACTTCTTGGAAAAGACCCTGGAGGCACAGGCAGTCAAAGACAAAATTAACAAAAAAGCTGCTATAATCCAAAAGTTGTACTTTGGAAATTTATATTAATTTAAAAAGAAAAATAACAGTTAGGTCTTCTCCCTTTTTTATTACTTGAGTCAATAGTGTATCATTTTATTGAAAAAATAATTCCACATTTCACTCTTTTGTACCTTTTTTGTTTTAATTTATTAAAGACTTAAGTATTTATTTGAGAAGTAGTGTTAGCACAGAGAGAGGAGGAGACAGTGAAAAAGGTCTTCATCCTCTGGTTCACTCCTCAAATGGCTGACCTGTGCTGATCTAAGTCAGAATCCAGAACTTTTTCTGGGTCTCCCACATTGGTACAGGGGCCAAAGCACTTGGGGAATCTTCCATTGGTTTCCCAGACCTTAAGCAGAGAGCTGCATTAGAAAAGGAGCACCTGGGTCATGAACCAATGCCCCTATAGCATACTGGCACCACAGATGGTGGCTTAGCTTACTTTGCCACAACTTTAGCCTTGTTTTTTTTTTGAAGTTTAATTACTTCTTTCATCGTACTAATTTGGGGTTTGTTCTTTTTTTCTAGGTCCTTGTGATGCATTGTTAGAGCATTTATTTGATGCCTTTTTAACTTCTTGATATAGGTGCTAATTGCTGTAATATTTCTTCTTAACATTGCTTTTGCTATATCCTGTAAGTTTGGATATATTGTGCTGTTGTTTCATTAATTTTTCAGAATTTATTATTTCCATTTGTTATCCACTATTCATTGAGGTATATGTTGTTCAGTCTCCACATCCTTGTATATTTCCTAGAGTTTATTAAGTTTTTTTTTCAGGTTCATTCCATTTTTATCATAAAAGATACATGATATAATTTTAATTTTCTTGATCTTATTGAGTCTTGCTTCATGGCTTAGCCTATGGTCTATCTTAGAGTAAGTTCCAAGAAATGAAAAAAATGTATACTCTGTAGCTGTAGGATGAAGTGTGTTATAGATGTCATTAGGCTTTTTGGTCTATTAGTAGCTTAGTTATATTTTTCCATTCATTTTTTACATTTCATATGTACACTGATGGAAGTTAGGTGTTAAAATTCCCCATTATTATTTTATAAGATTATTTATTTATTTATTTATTTGAAAGGCAGTTACAGAGAGGCAGAGATAGAGATAGAGATAGAGATAGAGATAGAGATAGAGAGAGAGAGAGAGAGAGAGAGAGAGAGAGAGAGAGAGAGAGAATGTCTTCCATGTGATGGTTCACTCCCCAGATGGCCACAACTCCTGAAGCCATGCTGATCCAATGCCAGGAGCCAGGATTCTCCTCCAGGTCTCCCAAATGGGTGGAGGGCACATGTACTAGAGACATCTTCTACTGCTTCCACAGGCCATAGCAGAGAGCTGGATCAGAATTGGAGCATCTGGGACTCAAACAGGTGCCCATATGGAATGCTAGCAGTGCACACATTGGCTTTACCTGCTGCACCACAGTGCCTGGCCCTCCCCCATTATTATTGTATGGAATCCTATGTCTCCCTTTTGATCCATTAACCATTGTTACTTTGAATGGTAGAATTTTATACTTTTATGAGAAGTAATATTTTCCTGGAAGTACTTGTGACATGTATTCATTGGTTGATAGGTATATATATTGTTTTCCTATATTAGCTGTAAAGCATAATGAAAAAGTGAATGCAGGTATATTTTTGAAATAATGATTTCAATTTCTTTGGATGAATACCCAGATGCAGAATTTTCAAATAACATGGTAAGTCTAATGTTTCATTTTTAAGGGACCACCATGATTTTTATGTAAAACAACTGTACTAGTTTACATTCCCACACTGTGTGCAAGGGTTGCATTTCTCCAAATCCCCACTATCACTTACTATCTTTTGAATTTTTGATAATAGCTAATCTAACAGAAGTTAATAGATTCAGTAATGCAGAAGATAAAGAAAATGGTTCATGCCATGAGGAGGTGCCAAGTGGAAAAGAAAAAGTCAAAGTTTTAAAGGACTATGGAGGGGCCGGTACTGTGGCAAAGCAGGTAAAGTCACTGCCTACAGTGCCAGCATCCTATATGGGCCCCAGTCCAAGTCCTGGCTGCCCTACCTTTGATCCAGCTCTCTGCAATGATGTGGGAAAGCAGTAAAAGATAGCCAAAGTCCTTGGGATCCTTCCAGTGGATGGAAGACTGCTCTCTCTCCCTGCCTCTCTCTCTCTCTCTAACACTGATTTCAAATAAATAAATAAATCTTTAAAAAATAAATAAATAAACCTTAAAAAATCTATAGACCAGAAACAGAATTATATCACTCAGTAGTCATACTCCTGAGCATATATCCATTGTAAAGCCCTGTATTCTACCAGATGAGCTTTTTAACAGAGCACATGGGTTTGTAAACACATGATGGAATCTGAATTTTGAGGAAATATCTTTCCTCCTAGGTTCATTTCAGTATTATTAACAGCCTACAATAAAAGAATAGGTTTTAAATTTGCTCCCCACTAAAAATTATTCTTTGGCAAAGTAATGTATATCAATGAGATTGATTGCATCTTTCTACAATGTATACAAAGATCAAAAGTCACATTTGTCACGGAACTATACTCAGTTGTTTATCAAAAAGAAAATAACTTGATTGCTATGTCTGACAGTGCCCATTATAATATGTCATCTAGTGGGTTCTCATCCCTCTCTCTCGCCAAAACTTGCTACATTTAGCTCATTCTGCCTATGATTAGTACTCTAATCATACACTTCTGCCTTCATGACTACTATAGGATTGTGGAAAATTTTCTATCACTCTGAAAAGCTTTCCCTACATTTCCTCACTGCTTAAGTATATTCCTCAGAACTGCCAGCCCTGACCACTGCTGGATAGAGTGTCCCCATTGTCACTACCATTATTCCCTAATTGCCCGTGTTTATTTTCTCTATCATTCTTAGTACATTCTGATATACTAAGTTGTCTTTTTACATTTCTAATATATAGTTTGCTTTTCCTAAAATATCTTCTTCATGATGTCAAAAATATTTCCAGGATTATTTGCTCTAAGTCCAGTTTTTATCAATTTCAATACAAATAGTTTATTTGTATGACACCACCTCTATCACTGATTATGTTTAACTATCTCCATTTAAATTTTCACTTTTAATTTTTCTTCCACCATACCTGTTGCCAAGTTGCATCCACTTCCTAATTAGGAGACCCCATTTGTGATTTAATCTCCAATTTGTACTCTGCAACAAGACATCACAAGTGAGGAAAAGTCATGGAAATGCTGGTTTAGTTGTGTAGGACAATATACCCTTTTGACTTCCCTCAGGTTTTCACTGAGCAGTGCTAGTTTCAAGAGACATATGTGGGTAACACCTGGAATTATTCTCTAAATTGTCCAAGCGTATTTCTTTATGGACAAAAATAATCATGGTAAAATTTTTGTGAAAGAAAACACACACATTATGTCATTTTAAAATTAGGTAAAAATTACTAAACTACAACTAGAAAATGCTATAAATTCATCCTTCATCACTTTAATAGAATAAATTTAGTAGCATATATTCCCAACAAGTATACACTTATTCAAAACAGCTGCTTCATGTGTGTCGGAGGCCACCCGACAAACCACACGGAGACACGCAGCACTCAGTCAATTCATCACCACGTTTATTGCCTCGTCGCGTTCCAAGCCAAAGTAGGGGGCCCGGCGATGAGGGACTGGAGGCAGTCTCCCTAAGGAAACCCTTCAGTCTCCAGCAGTGAGCACCAAGAAACACAAGGATATATACCCCAGGCCCCATACAGATAACATTCATTGTGTGCAATCATGAATAGCACAGGAACGAAACAAGTTTACAAAGTAGCAATGATCAGGGTACAAGCTCTGCAGATAGTGCAAAGAACATCATAAACCTTCATCAGAAGTCACATCCTGCCTGCAGGAATATGGGACGAAAAGTCTTGGAAACAGTATTAGATAAGGGACAGCCTCAGCCTGCTGCATCTCATGTCGGGCCAGGGCCACTGGCCCCGACAATGTGAAACATGACTATTTGCACCAGAACTCTGGAAAAGAACAGTCCTTTAGACTATTAGAAAACCACTGAATAACTACATATATTTTCTTTTTTTTATTCAACTTTTATTTAATGAATATAAATTTCCAAAGTACAGCTTATGGGTTACAATGGCTTCCTCCCCTCCCATAAATTCCCTCCCACCAGCAACCCTCCCTTTTCCTGCTCCCTCTCCCCTTCCAATCACATAAAGATTCATTTTCAATTCTCTTTATATACAGAAGATCAGTTTAGTATATATTAGGTAAAGATTTCAACAGTTTGCCCCCACATAGCAACACAAAGTGAAAAAAATACTGTTGGAGTACTAGTTATAGCATTAAATAAGAGTGTACAGCACATTAAAGACAGAGAGCCTACATAAATTTTTTTAAAAAAATAATTAATTTTCTATGCCATTTCCAATTTAACACCAGTTTTTTTTTTCATTTCCAATAATCTTTATATACAGAAGATCGATTCAGTATATAATTAGTAAAGATCTCATCAGTTTGTACTCATGCAGAAACACAAAGTGTAAAAATACTGTTTCAGTACTAGTTATAGCATCACTGCACATTAGACAACACATTAAGGACAGATCCCACATGGGATGTAAGTACACAGTGACTCCTGTTGCTGACTTAACAATTTGACACTCCTGTTCATGGCGTCAGTAATCTCCGTAGGCTCTAGTCATGAGTTGCCAGGGCTATGGAAGCCTTTAGAGTTCGCTGACTTTGGTCTTATTCCGAGAGGGTCATAGTCAAAGTGGAAGAAGCAGAAAAAGAAAAGAAGAAGACCTAAATGAAAGATCTCTGTGAGTGAGATCCCAGTGGAAAGAACGGGGCCATCAAAGAAGGAGGTACCTTTCTCTGAAGGGAAGAGAGAACTTCCACTTTGAATAACTACATATATTTTCTAAGAAAATATTTAGATGGAAAATATATATGAATAATTCACCTCAGATCAGCATACACAATATCTATAAAGCACTGTCTTGAAAATATTCAACAAAATATTTTTTTAACTTTTTTTTGACAGGCAGACTGGACAGTGAAAGAGAGAGAGAGAGAAAGGTCTTCCTTTTCCATTGGTTCACCCCCCAATGGCTGCTGCGGCCAGTGTGCTGAGGCCAGTGCACCACGCTGATCAGAAGCCAGGAGCCAGGAGCTTCCCCTGGTCTCCCATGCGGGTGCAGGGCCCAAGCATCTGGGCCATCCTCCACTGAACTCCTGGACCACAGTAGAAAGCTGGACTGGAAGAAGAGCAACTGGGACAGAATCTTGTGCCCTGATTGGGGCTAGAACCTAGGGTGCCAGTGCCACAGGTGGAGGATTAGCCTATTGAGCCATGACATAGGCCTTTTTTAAACTTTTATTTAGTAAATACAAATTTCCAAAGCACAGCTTATGGATTACAATGGCTTTACCCCCACCCCAATAACTTCCCTCTCACCCGCAACCCTCCCAACTCCTGCTCCCTCTCCCCTTCTATTCACATCAAGATTCATTTTCAATTCTCTTTATATACAGAAGATCAAGTTATCGTACATGAAGTAAAGATTTCAACAGTTTGCACCCACACAGAACTTAAAGTGCAAAATACTGTTTCAGTACTAGTTATAGCATTAATCCACATTGAACAACACATTAAGGACAGAGATCCTACATGAGGAGTAAGTGCATAGTGACTTCTGTTGTTGACTTAACAAATTGACACTCTTGTTTATGGCACCAGTAATCTCTCTAGGCTCTTGACATGAGTTGCCAAGGATGTGGAAGCCTTTTGAGTTTGCCGACTCTGATCTTATTTAGACAAGGTCATAGTCAAAGTGGAAGTTCTCTCCTCCCTTCAGAGAAAGGTACCTCCTCCTTTGATGGCCCTATTCTTTCCACTGGAATCTCACTCGCAGACATCTTTATCTCTTAGGTCTTTTCTTTTTTTTTTTTTTTTTTTTTTTTGCTAGAGTGTCTTGGCTTTCCATGCCTAAAACTCTCATGGGCTCTTCAGCCAGATCCAAATGCCTTAAGGGCTGATTCTGAGGCCAGACTGCTATTTAGAACATCTGCCATTCTATGAGTCTGCCTTGCATCCCACTTACCATGTTGGATCATTCTCTCCCTTTTTAATTGTATCAGTTAGTATTAGCAGACACTAATCTTGTTTATGTGATCCCTTTGACTTTTAGATCTATCAGTATGATCAATTGTGAACTGAGATTGATCACTTTGACTAGTGAGATGACATTGGTACATGCCACCTTGATGGGATTGAATTAGAATCCCCTGGTACATTTCTAACTCCACCATTTGGGGCAAGTCCAGTTGAGCATGTTCCAAATTGTACATCTCCTCCCTCTCTTATATCCACTCTTATATTTAACAGAGATCACTTTTCAGTTAAATTTCAACACCTAAAAATAAATGTGTATTAATTATAGAGTTTAACCAATAGTATTAAGTAGAACAAAAAATACTAAAAGGGATAAAATATTAAATTGTACATCAACAGTCAGGACTGATCAACTCACTGTTTCTCATAGTGTCCATTTCACTTCAACAAAATATTTTTCTAGAGTTGAAGTTAACTATCTTCAAATTTTTCACTTTCAACATTATAAATAACAAAATTTCCTGTTATCAATAATAAATGAATATTTTCAATGGTATTAAATATATACAGAATATTGTACATCACCACCATCTATCTACAAAACACTTTTAACTTTGTGAAAAACACATACTGGAGTTGTCTCTAAAATTTACCAAGAAACTGTAAAAGTCCATGATAAAAAATAAATTCTCCAATTTAAAAACTGAATATAAAAACTGCTACATTATATATATATATATATATATATATATATATATGTGTGTGTGTGTGTGTGTGTGTGTGTGTGCTTGTGTGTATTTGTATGTATATACACATATGTATATATATAAGCACATAAACCATTCTGGAGATTAGGGGATTACAAAAAATGGACATACTGTGCATTAATGAAAAGCACATTTAAACTGCAACAAGATAAAAACACCATCTATTAAGATGATCATACTTAAAAATAAATAGGACAATACAAATATTTTTCAAGAATTCCTAATAGTATAATATCTCTCTCATCAATGATAAGAATGCATGGAGATACTTTAGAAGACATCCTGACATTACTAGAAAACCATCCATAGTACGAGCATATCATACAGAGTATTTGCCCCTATATATATTCCAGTTGATGTAAAACTTTATTCCTAGATAATAACATTAATATATATTATATATAACATATATATTCTATAATATATATATATATATATATATATATATATATATATATATATATATAGCATATATGTAGGCACAAGGGCGGGTAGGAACTTTTGAGAGCTGACATGGATGATAGATTTTAAAAACAACACAATAGTAGCTCTTTCTCCTGAGCATGCCTGTGTTGCTTTGTCAGTTTTTCCTTCTTGATTCTCCATAATAAAAAAGATATATTCATGCTTCATCTTCATATTTACAAGTATTAAATCTTTCAATACTGCTTGTTCCTGATTTGTTTGATGTGTTTCTGCTTCTCTTAAGTCATTTGAAGGATTTCAAAAGTAAGTTTTACATCTGGTATTGGCATTTGCCCCTATACACAGTTAATGATACAATTAGTCAAGCTATGTAAATCCTTCCAGATTAAGAAACCATTTTGGCCATCTGCACGGTGCTTTTCCATGACAAGTTTTTCCTGTGACTAGAATGCTATCAGTTTTAGTTTACTGTAATTGCCTCGTTGAAAGATGAAAGGGAAATTTTGATGTTTTGAATTCAGTTATCCCAAAATTCATTGAGGTTAATAGCACACAGAGTTTCTGACCTTGAGTATGTTTCTAATTTAGTGGAGACAAAGGTATAGTTGAGATTTATTGTGACATCAAAATGGAGTATATTACATAATGAGAGCTTACTTAAAAATTGATTTTGATATCAAGGGTCTCTATAGCATCACAATTATGACCTCATCATGGTACTTTTATGACTTCACAATTTATGATGATTGTACAATGATTGGTTTATAACATCACAATTGAATGTTTAGTACATCACACTAGTTGTTTATATCATTGTAATTTTACTACATAATGATTATGTTGTCACACTATATTTCATGAAAACAGAATCGCTAATAATCAGTTAGTTTGTGACATCACATTTGATTATGACATGAGAATGCAAGGTTTACACTGTAACATTATAATAATTTTATGAAATCAAAATTATTTATAACAATAAATTTTTATGATATGTAAGTTTAAGTAAATTAAATTTCAGTGATCATGATATCACAATTGTGGTTTTGATATCACAATAAATTATGATGTCATGGTGGGTTTCTGATATCACAATAATGGTTGGACATTACAGATATTTTATAACATCATAATTATGATGAAATTATGCCAGTTGCTGTATAACTTTACAATGGTCGGTTGATGGCAAACTAATGTTAATTTATACATCACAATGATTTTCTGAAATCACAATTGATTATGACATTACACAGATAATCTTTCACATCTAATTGATTATGAAAAGAGTTTTATAACATAAAATGGATTATGTATCACAATGGTAGGTTTTTCTTTTCATGAAGGTGGATTATCACATTGAAATTGATTATGAAAATAATGGTTACTTTATGAGATAAAAATGGTTTGTTTTATATTCACAATGATGGTCTATAATATCAATGGTTTTGTGACATCAAATTGATAGACTTCATAACAGTGGCTTATGACATTACAAACGATTATGACAAAACAATGGTTTATGACATCACAGTGGTAAGTTGATGGCATACCAATATTAATTCACAGTGGTTTTTAATAACAGAAATAATTATGACATCACAGTAGATGTTTTATAATACAAGTTGATTTATTACACCAATATTGATTATGACATCATAAGGCTATTAATGATATTAAAATTAATTTTGACATCATAGTTGTAGAGTCAGGATGTTACAATGACTTCATAACATCAGAATTGATTTTGTCACCATAACCATTTTTTTTAACTTTGATTTAATGAATATAAATTTCCAAAGTACAGCTTATGGATTACAATAACTTCCCTCCCACCCATAACCCTCCCCCTTCCCGCTCCTTCTCCTCTTCCATTCACATCAAGATTCATTTTCAATTCTCTTTATATACAGAAGATAAGTTTAGCACATATCTAGCAAAGATTTCAACAGTTTGCCCCCACATAGCAACACAAAGTGAAAAAACACTGTTGGAGTACGAATTATAGCATTAAATAACAGTGTACAGCACATTAAAGACAGAGATCCCACATGATTTATTTTTAAAAAATTAATATTCTATGCGATTTCCAATTTAACACCAGGATTTTTTTTTTCATTTTCAATTATCTTTATATACAGAAGATCGATTCAGTACATACTAAGTAAAGATTTCATCAGTTTGCACCCACACAGAAACACAAAGTATAAAAATACTGTTTTAGAACTAGTTATAGCATCACTTCACATTGGACAACACATTAAGGACAGATCCCACATGAGATGTAAGTACACAGTGACTCCTGTTGTTGACTTCACAATTTGACACTCCTGTTCATGGCGTCAGTAATCTCCCTAGGCTCTAGTCATGGGTTGCCAAGGCTATAGAAGCCTTTAGGGTTTGCCGACTTTGATCTTATTCCGATAGGGTCATAATCAAAGTGGAAGTTCTGTCCTCCCTTCGGAGAAAGGTACCTCCTTCTTTGATGGCTCCGTTCTTTCCACTTTCCCCATTCTTTTTTTTTTTAAAGAAGACCTGTCACCATATTCATTTTCATAATGTAACAATTTTAGTTCTGTGACATTGCAACCTTTAAGTTAAAACATCATATGAATTTAGTACATGCCATTACAAAGATTGTGACATCACAATAGTGCTGTATGATCACAATTCATTAATGTCACCTGCATTTCTTTTACATCACAGTTGCTGATAATGTCACTATGTAGGTTTATGGCTTCACAATGGTTTTTTTGTAATTAAAATTGTTTTTATAACAATTCATTTTGACATATCAATGCATTCTATGACATACCAATGAATTATGAAATCACAAATTTTATGATACCATACAACAATAAATTATGAATTCACATTGGTGTTTGATGAAATTATGATTACTGTATCAAAATCTTGAGTTTATGACATCACAATGATTTTATGACACTGAAGTTGATTATGATATCACAATCATTTCATGTCACCACACTTTATTATAATGTACAATGCTGGTTTATGACATCACATGGTATGTAAAATGGGGTTACAATGGATTTTATAAAACCATAATGGTATTTTATCATATCCCAATGGTGATATCACCATTGATTATGATGTCAGTGCCACAGTAATGACATTTAACAGCTTTTATTATTTTGGAAATGATTATGACATCTTCATAAGTTTTATGACATCACAATTGATTCTGTGAGTCAGGTACCTGTGCTCAAGGTCAACCCATCCACTCAGGCAATACCAGCATGCCACATGTCCACTCCTCCCCTATCCACCTGAGCAGCTGATACTCTTTAACACTGACACCTTTATGGTTCTCAAACTAAGGAGACTGATTCACACATTTTGCTCTACTAAGGGGCTCTACTTTACCTCACCCACATGTTCCAAACAACACATACCAGGTTTGTACTTCTATCAAGAATAGGAACAAGGGCCCCATGGCCTTTGTTGCAATGGATACCCATCCAATGGGTGCCTCCTTTACCTGCACAGGCTCACATATTACACTGGCAGCCAATGGCACCAACAAGCCAAAAGTGCACTCAGCCACCTGGGCAAGAATCCCAGCACTCAGTGGAGACATCAAATCTATTGGACCAACTGCTTTTCAGCCTGAGGTTTTGTAAGAAGGCACAAACCTTTGCGTATCTAGACGTCTAGGAGCAGGACCCTCCAGCAGAAGAACCGCTCCTTAGTTAGGATTTATTCCAGGATCTAATTGAACTTCAAGCAGACCTCACCAGTGTGGTAAGCTTTGGACACTAGGCATCCTGGCCAGAGATGTGATGTCCTGCACTCCTCAACTTCATGTGGAGGCAGGATGATTTATTAATATATGGCACTGGTAAAAAGGAATATATCCAACTGTCCTGTCCATATCAGGCTGAGCTGGGGAAAAGCATTCAAGGATTGGACCACAAATAGATGCCTTCTGAGTCAGCAGTGGGCTTGGGTGGCTTAGAATATATTTAGGCACTAACTGGTCCCTGCCATACTTGCTGGCCTCCAGCATCCTATGCCAGATCCCAGACAATGGACCCAGAGCCCAGTGGCTGATCTCAACACCAAAGAATATTCACCATTTCCTTCCCATAATCACACCTAACTAGGGGTTCTGTGGCTAGATTTGCCAAAAACCAGCCTGGGGCCAGGCCTCTGGGTTGTCAGGATCCAGAAGGGCACAACGTTATTTCTTGCTACCCAGGTGGCCTGCCTGTAGGGGCATGATCATGGTCTCCATACTAGTAGTTCACAAGAAGGGATTCATTACCACTTAGAGTATTGTCCATAAAAGGGAGAGGGTGTTGGGACATGTGTTCAGGACCCACAATGCCTCTCATGTAATGATCAAATAAACTTATCCCAAACACTGTGGAGCCTTCCACAATGGATTAACACCTTGCACATCTAAAGTAGACAAAAGATGATGGACAAGCATAATATAGGTAATCCAGTGTCTCAGAAAAAAAAAGCCTGTCATGGACCAATGGACCACAACCTCTTACATCACACTTTCTGTATCTTGACATGTATCCCTTTCCAGAAAGATGTCTTACCATGTCATGTCAATGACATGTGACATTGAAGATTTAGTGGCATTCCACCATCTGCATCTTACCCTATCCCCTTTTATATGTCCTAAGAACATCCTGGCACCCACAGCCAAGCTACAGGAAGGCATGACCACCACTGTTCTAGGGACTTTGGCAGGGAGAGGAGCAATGTGGGGTATTGGCAAGATGTCTCATTTCATCTGGGGTGGACAGCAAGATCCCTCAGCCCATTGACAGCATTTTTATGATCTTTTGCTGATGGGAAAAAAGTAGGAAGGTCCATGCACCCCCACCCCGGGGTTCTGCTTCACTTTGCAGGCTCTAGTTCCTCATCAGCTCCTTGGTTTTTGTTTGGCTGTGTTTCATACAGAAGAGTTGAAAGTTGTAATGGTGGGATCAGATATGAGATTGGGCTCAAGTAACTGGCCAAAGTAGTATCTGAGACCCTGTGATGATTGGTAGCTTATTGGTGAGGGAAAAGGGGACATCTTGGACAGCCCTGGAGCCTTAGATGTCTGATGCTTAAGGAGTCAAAACTGGATGGAGTAGAGTTTTAGGTGTAGGGCCAGGGTACGGAACACATGTTGGCCCCCAAACAGGATGTATGGGATCTCATGAGTACAGAGTGCAATGCCAAGACCCATCGAAAGCCTGTGGAAGACATACCTCCTTGGGGCCAGGAGGTCTTTTGCATAGAAGCCAGGGGAACATTTTCCAAGGGCCAGTCAGCATGTGGGGAATTGTCAGAGCAAATGGAAGTCACAGTTGTTTGTTGCAGGTGGAAATCTAATGGGGTGAGACCCTCTGCCTGCGGTGTGTGTCCAGGTTGAAGTCCTTGGAGGTCCACAGACCCAATCCACCCCCTAACTTTCAACACAACTCCAGCCCCTCTTCTTCCCCCTGGTCACCCATCTTCCATTAACTCTGGGATAAAGGCTACAAGCTCAGCTCAAAGCTTTTGTAGTCAGTTTCTGGACAAACTCTGGTGTCCCATACTGGCCACCCCCTCTAAAAACTAGCCTCATAGCCACCACCTGTAAAACTCTGAAACCAGCATAGAGGTGAGGCCCCATCTTCTGGGCCTGTGGGGCCAACTAAGTACTCAGTTCTTGGCTTTTCAATGGTAGGTGGCTTTGAACTGCATGCTTCAAAAAATACTAGGTTCTTGTTTACTGAATCTCCCATCTCCCTACCAAACACCAACACTGACCTTGACCCTGGCACCCATCATGCTGGTCTACTGATTTCAAGAGGTCCCACACCAAATACCCCATCCCTAGTGAGTCAATTCTCCATATAGGTCCCTTGGTTCCAACCATGACAGGATTGTTGTTCTCCAGCTCATGCTCTCTCCAGCAATTCAGGGAGAGAGCTTTCCAGCTCCCCACACAGGCTCACTGGCATGGCTCAGCCACACTGGTCACACTGCAAGTCTATTAAGCTCACTCACTTGAAGTGGGTAAAGCAGTTCACGTATGTCCCTCACAGTGCCTGACTCATCCATTCTCCACTGTTTAGGCTAACAAAACATCCTATGGCTTGAAGTGTGACTACTAGCCTATAGTCTATTTGGGTGAAGAACAGATATCTTATGTCATGTGATCACTTCTTCTCAGGTCCTGTGGAACACATCCAAAGTCCTGCAGACTTTGCTATGGTATTGGTTTCATTCCACGCACAGTTGTCCCTAGCTGTCTCCCAATTGCCTTCTTGCCAATTGCCCTTCCATTTCCTATCTTTATTTCTACAATTATCTGCAACACCAAATTGCTTTGACCTAACTGTGACCCTGGAAGTTTTGCAGGTCCCTTGCTCCAACCCCCACTCTACCCCCCTCTACACACACACACACACACACACTGCATGCTGTGCAACAGCCCAGGCTTCCTCCTTCACCATCACTGCCATGTTGTTTTTAATTTACTTAACATTTATTTTATTTGTTTGAGAGGCATAGTTACAGAGAGAAGGAGAGACAGAGAGAGATTTCCCAAATGCTGGGCCACCCCCAAATGGCTGAAATGGCTGGAGCTGGGCAATTCCAAAGCCAAGAGTTTCTTCTGGGTCTTCCATGTGGATGCTGGGGTCCAAGAACGTGGTCCATCCTCCACTACTTCCCCAAGTCATCAGCAGGGAGCTAGATTGCAAGTGGAGCAACTGGTACTCAAACCAGTGCCCACATGGCATGTTGGCACCACAGGCAGATGCTTAATCTACTATGCCACAGCACCAGCACCTCTACTGATTTATAATGTGTACAGAAGAAGTTAGTAAATAGCATATGCACATATTAATGTTTGCCATTCATGAGCATGATCTGGAAAGCCTGAAGAGCTCTGGCCTTTCAAGTGTACATAACACAAATTCAGCTTCTTTGCCTCTGCTCCCCAAGTGTAAACAAAATATCTTTCTTGGCTCCACTGGTGTTAGCTGCTTCACCTTATCATCTCTAGACTTCCTCCACAATCAATAACATGTTACGACTCTTGTTAGAAATGACTTTTTCCTCCACTATTACAGTGTTACTTTTCTTTTTTAACATTTATTTTATTTATTTGAATGGCAGAACAATGAAGGGGATAGAAAGGAAATGAGAAAGAGATTTCCATTCACTGATTCATTCCCTAAACTGTTGCAACAACAACGTTTGACTAAGCCAAATCCAAGATCCTGTAACTCCATTCTGGTCTCTCCATTGGGTGCCATGGCCCAAGGATTTGGCCACATTTCACTGCTTTCTCAAACAGTCACAGGAAGATGGATTTAAAGTAAAGCAGCTAGAGTTCATACTGGAACTCTGATATGGGATTCCAGCACTGCAGGTGGTGGATTAACCCAATGCACTACACCACTGTCCCATGAAACCTGTTTTTGTTGTCATCTAAAACCTGAGCTCCTCCAGAGGGCCACTGTGCCTCATTTAACACTATGCGTCCCAGGCTGGGACTTCTTTAGAGACACATCACTAATAGACATTTCTGTTCATTCTGCCTGCCATAACTGAGTACATGCAAATGTGCCATACTCTGAGTTGGAGCTGTAACTGAGCTGGTGGCTTGCTGGAGGAGACAGACATCACACAAATAACTGCATGGAAGCAGGTATAATTATCACTGTTTGGAAAAGAAGTCCAGGTTTTTTTAAAGAGTAAATCAAGTGGGTCCATCTTGCTTCCAGGTTTGGAGGACTGCAGGTGGGATCTACAAGGCTTTTATGAAGAAGCAGTACTAACATCAAGCACTGGGAACTGTACTGTCTTAGGCAGAGGGAAGAGTCAATGCACAAGTCCTGCCCCTCCATGTGACTGGTTGAATAATAATTCAGATGGGGCTGGGGTGAGGCAAGAATGGAGGAAACTGACGGGGACAATGACTGGATCTGAAAAGTTTACATGATCATATAAATGATTTGGATTTTGTTCTAAGATTGAAGAATAGATAGGAAATGTTTGATTAGGAAATTGCTATCTTGTTTTAAAATCCTCATATGAGCCCTGCGACTCTTCCAGGGTGGGAGGTGTACAGCAGCTCCTAGAAAGAACTGGGGTGTGCAACTTAGAGTGGGGTGGAAGCTCCTGGATGGCTCCCTTCATCCCTTGGGAAGAGTTAAGAAGAAACGACAGATGGTACAACTGCCTCTTTATCACACATAAACTCTCAAGGAGTGTGTGTATGTGTGCACTCACATGCATGTGTGTCTCTTCCTACTCCTTTACCTGGTTCATTCACCGATTTAAAGAGGTAACTTTAGATGTGGCTCTACTTTAACAACACTATTCCATGAATGAGACAGATATAGATTGTGCTTGTGGAACTTCATGGTCTAGAGGGGATACTTATTAAATAAGAACTGACATCATTTTGTAATTGATCATGGAAATATTTGGATCTCCTAACTGGATACCATGTCAAGCCCTTCATACAAATCTACATGAGTCAGTTCTATTTTGTTAAAACAAAATACCATAGACTGGGAGGATTAAGAAATAGACAATTATGTCATCATTGTAGAGACTGAGAAGCATAAGGTCATGATGTTAGCAGATTCTGTTCATGAAAAATGATTGCTCCCTGGTGTGCAGACAACAGCCTTTCATATCCTCATGGGGTAGAGAATAAACCATTGTCTCTATTGCCCTCTCACAAAACCATTAATTCTATTACGTGCCCTCTGTGATTTCATCTAAAACTAGTTATATTTCCCCAAAGGCCTCAATACCAAACAGCATCCCTTTTTAGGTGAGAGGTTCAACACATGATTTTTTAGGGTAGGCACACTTGTATTCCACAGTAGTTGCATCTCATTTTATGTTGCTTAACAATTACATTCTATTCCAGAGATGGAACATTCCAGTTTTTCAAAAATTAAATACATGTGAAGAAGAACCTGAGTCAATATTTGATATTTTCCACAGCAGAAAGCAGTAAACCCTTATGAATTTGATTGATAATTATATACAATGATTAAGGAAAAATTACATCAATGTTTAAAACACTTCTCCAAAAGATGGAGACAAGGAGGATATTTTCTTATACCTAATATGAGGCTACCATTCTCTTACTATCAAAAGCATACAACAAGAGTGACAGAAAAGAAATTACAGATCAATATCTCTCATGAACATAGATGCAGGTAACTTTAAAATTATATTCTCAATTGAATCCAAAAGATATGAAAACAGTGATACTTTCTAAAAAAAAAACTGGTATTAGTTGCATATTTTGAGACATCAAAAAATAAAGAAGTAATTTGATTCATCACATCAACAGACAAAAAGAGAAACACAATTTAATTAATTAAATACATCAAATGATCAATTCAATAGATGGACAAATACTAGACAAAATGCAATAACAATATGAAGTAGATGAATAAAAAATAAAAAACATCAAGCAGACTAGAATGAAGGGTGAATTTTCTCAATTTGATTAAAAGAAAACTCTACATGAAGAGTTCAACTGGCATCAAAGATAATGGTTGAAAGCTACAATTTTACTAAGATCAGTAACAGGGCAAGCGTATTCCTTCTTACTATTGTTTTTAAACATCCTCCTGGAAGTCCTAGATAATGTAATTAGATAAATGGACATAAAAGGTATATATCTTGAGAAGGATAAACAGTCAGTATATAAGGGATGTAATTATTGATTTGAAAAATTCTAAATGATCAACTGAATTATTCCTTGAACAAATGATAATTATACCAAAATTGTATATAATTTTGATCAGTTGCGTTCCTACATACTAGCAATAATCTAATTGAATTTTAAATAAAGGCACACTACCATTTACATTAACCCCCAAAGATATATCTTGGTCTAATTCTAACAAATTAAGTAAATGTAGGTAGAGTATAACAAAATACATAAAAGATCTATATGAGGGAACTTGTAAGCCTTTGATGAATGTTGTTTCAAAGAATTCAATATTTGGATACACATTCTAGGGTCTGCAAAAGAATACCTAATATAGCTAAGATTATTATCCCTTCCCCATACACATATATATATGTGTGTGTGTGTGTGTGTGTGTGTGTATACATATATACAGTGTATATATTTAGTGTATATACACACATATATACATATTTATGTATATATATGAAACATAAGCCCAACTGAATATCGGCAATTGATTTTGTGATTATAAATTAAAGCTGACTCTAAAGTCAGTGTAGAAAATTCAAAGTTACAGAATAGCCACCTCAACTCATTAATGAAACAGTATACACTTGGAGGATCAGGAATGTTCAACTTCAGTGCTTACTAGAATGTTAGCCAAGATATTGCAATATTGGTGAAAGAATTGGCAAACAGATAAATAACAGAATAGAGACCCAGAGTTGACCTTTCCAAGTATAGATAGTAGATAATTGACAAAGGAGTGAATGCAATATAATGGAACACAGATATCCTTACTACAAACATTGAACATATCATACAATGAAAATCTATGCATAGATTTCACAAAAATTAACTTAATATAGTGGATTATACATCTAAATAGTACGGGTACCCTGGACTACTGTAGCTGAGGACAGATCAGGATATGCATGGAAGATGACCACTGGAAGAGAATCATCCATAGAATCACAGGAAACATCAGTATAGCAGAGATGGACATGGAGCCTTTTCCCTCCAACCAAGTTAGAATTGTCAATTCCAGAGGCATACACTAGTACTTTAAGAATACATATGCCTTGATAATGGGAAAAATTAATGCAGAATTTAACACTGATCCATAACACCCACAAAAAGAATAAAATTAAAACTTGAAAGGATGCAACTGGTTTTAAATGACTTAAGTGATTCCCAGAACAAATCTAAAGAACATAAAAATATTCATCTAAAATATTTGAACAAACATGTTAAAAAGGATCATAGATATAGACTTTACAGAATTTAAATAAAAATGAATATCCTTAAATTTAAAATGTGAAAGAATAAAATGCCTACATCAAAAAGGGTGACCCTGCGTTTGAGAATTAGATTTCAGTGTCACACTAAAAACATAGTTGCTAAAAAAAGAAAAAAAAATAGGAACTGTGTGAAAGTTAAACATACTTTGTTGAAAGATACTATTAAAAATGATGAGAGATTACAACTAGAAAATACACCTATGTCAAAATTGAGATAAAAAAATTGTTCAGGGAAACACTGCAAGGCAATGCTATAGGGGAAAACTTCTTGGAAAAGACCCCAAACGTACAATCAAATAAAAAAAAATAGAGAAATGGGATTACAATAACTTTAAAAGATTCTGCACAACAAAGGAAATGCTCAGCAAAGTGGACTGGCAACCAAGAGAACAAGTGAAAATATTTGTAAACTTATGCAAATAATAAATTATTAACATTCAGAATCTGGAAAAGGCTAAAGAAACACAATAACACCACAACAAAAAATGCAGTTTGAAATAGGCAAGTGACATGAACAGGCATTTTTCAAAGGATGAAATACAAATGGCCAAGACATATGAAAAAATGTTCAGGATCATGAGCCATCAAAAAATGCAAATCAAAACCATAATGTGGTTTTACCTCACCCCAGTTAAAATGACTATCATTCAAAAATTAAAAAATAAATAAATAAATAAAAGGACCAGTGCTTTGGTGTAGTGGGTAAAGCCACCACCTCTTGTGCTGGCATCCAATATGGATGCCGGTTCAGGTTCCAACTATTCCATTTATGATCCAGCTCTGTGTTATGGCCTGGGAAAGCAGTAGAAAGATGGCCCAAGTCCTTTGATCCCTGCACCCATGTGGGAGACCCAGAAGGAGCTCCAGGCCCCTGCCTTAAGATTGGCACAGCTCCAGCTCTTGCAGCCAACTGAGGGGGGGTGGGGAACAAGTGCATGGAAGACCTCTCTCTTTCTCTCTCTGCTTCTCCTCTCTCTGCATAACCACAAATTTCCAATAAATAATAGATCTTTAACAAAATTAAAAAAAATAAAAATAACACTGGTAAGGTTGTGACAGAAAATTACCCCAATTCACTACTGATGGCACTGTAAATTAATACAACTATTATGGAAGCCAATAACAATGTACCTCAGAAATATGAGTGTAGACCTACCATAAAACATAGCCTTCCCATTCCTGGGGATTTACTCCAAATGAAATGAACATGTGAATTTTTTTTTGTTACACCATGTTTATTGGAGATCAATTTACAAGAACTAAGATGTGGAATCAATACAGCTGTCCATCAAATGACAAGATAAATAAAGCATTGTGTACACACACATGTACACACACACTATGGAATACTACACAGCCAAAAAATGCATAAAATCCTCTTTCAAAGCTAAATGGGTGAAACTGGAAATTATTATGCTTACTGAAATAATATATTCCCCAAAAGAAATATATCATATGATTTCCCTGATATATGGAAGTTACTATAGGATACAAAAAAGATATAGGGATGAAATGAACATGTTTTTATTTGATTCTTATTTTTAACTCTCATTTAGCTCTCTTGTGGAACTGTACTCTTACTACTTTCTTTCTACTTGTTGAACCTTATGGTTATTGGTGCATTAAGCCTGTGATTATTGAGAGACTGAAATTACGTTTTTGGAAAACTTATGGAAACAGAAAACAGAGGAAGGTAGGAAGGGGATTGAGGGAAGGAATAAGGTTATATTCTTAGAACTGTTACTTACGGAATGTGTGAAATCTGTTCTACTTATATTAATTGTATTTTCTGAATAGATTTTTATAAAATACATTCCTTAAAACAAAGCTATAAAAAATGCATCCAAACTGAAACTGGGTAAATATCCAAGAAGGAACCACATTATATTACATCAATAGATTCCAATAAAAACATGGACAGATGCTTACCATCATATTTCCCTAGGAAATTACAAATTAAAACCACAGTAAGATATCAGTACATATACTTTACAAATACAAAAGTAAATATTTGACAAAACAAACAATTGGCAACAAATAGGAATCATGTTCACTGCTGACAGAAGTGCAAAATGGTAAAGCAACTCATATTTCAGTCAGGGAGTTTCTAATATTTTTCACTTTTAATATCTTTTGAAGGCAGAGTTACAGAAAGACAGGAAGAGACAATGAGATCTTTGATCTGTTAGTTCACTCCTCCAATGTCCACAACAGCCAGGGCTGGGCAAAACTGAATGCAGGAACCAGGAGCTTCATCCAACTTTTTCACATGGGTGCAGACACTGAATTACTTGGCCCATCTTCTACTGTTTTCCCAGGCTCATTATCAGGGAGCTGGATAGGAAATGGAACATCTGGGACTCAAACGTGTGCCCATATGTGATGCCAGTTTTTGGGTGCCAGCAAAACTCATTATGCCACAGTGCCAGCCTCTACTTTTAATTATTTTTACTTATTTAGAATATCTATTTGAAATACAGAGAAACACGGAGGCACAGAGATAGAGTAATATCCCCCAATTGCTAGTTCACACCAAATATCCAAGGTTGAGCCAGACCAAAAAAAAAGGAGCAGGAAACTCAATTAGATTTTCCCACTGGGGTCAAGGACTCAACTACTTGAATCATCACCTGCTGCCAACCAGGGTCTGTACTAAAATGAAGGAGGAGTCAGAAGTGGAGGCAGGACTTTAACCCAGGAACTCTGTCCAAAGTGGTGTCTCCACCAGTATACAAAATGAATACCACGCAGTTGAGCTGCTTCCTTTGTAGATTTTAAAATGACTTCAGTGAAGATCATGCAATTGCATAGCTAGGGAGTTACCTCAGTGATTCAAAAACTTGAATCAATACTAGATCTTGCATGCTTGCAAATGCTGATGCCCACTTTATAACCACCAAGAATCAAAAGTCAGGGTCCATGCTGTGGCTCGGGTAAGCCATGGCCTGCAGTGCTGGCATCACATACGGACACCAGTTTGAATTCTGGCTACACCACTTCCAATCCAGCTCCCTTCTGGTGCTCTCAGGAAAGCAGTAGAAAATGGAACAAGTCCCTTGGGCCCTGTAAACATGTGGGAGATCCTGAGGAAGCTCCTTCCTCTGACGTCTCCCTGGCACAGCCCTGGCCTCTCTGGTCTTCTGGGGGACTAAACCAATGGATAGAAGTTCTCTCTCTGTCACTCTCTTCTGGGTGTGTGTGTGTCTGTGTGTGAGTGTCTGTATGTGTGCACATGCATGTATCTAGGTCTACTCTCTGTAAATCCACCTTGCAAATAAATAAATAAATAAATGACACTTAAAAAGAATCATAAGGAATTGACGTGTTTTCATAAAAATAAACTCTAGGAGACCCATACAAGTTAATTCTATTCAACAATATAAAGGGAATGCTATCATGTCACAGATACCCAGCTGGAATCTTTAAATGTGTGTTTCTATGTGAAAGAGTAAAACCAAAATGATGAGAAATAAATTAGTATTTGTGACATATGCAAAAAAAAAAGATGTGTATGTGGAGCACAGGGGGTGTTAAAGAATGTTGAAACTACCCTGGGTCCCAGCACTGTGGCACAGTGGGTTAATGCCCTGGCCTGAAGCGCTGGCATCCTATATGGGCACCAGTTCTAGTATCGGCTGCTCCTCTTCAGATCCAGCTCTCTGCTATGGCCTGGGAAGTCAGTAGAAGATGGCCCAAGTCCTTGGGGCCCTGCACGTGTGTGGAAGACCTGGAAGAAGCTCCTGGCTTCCTGCTTCGGATCAACACAGCTCTGGCCATTGTGGCCAATTGGGGAGTGAACCATCAGATGGAAGATCTCTCTCTCTCTCTCTCTCTCTCTCTCTCTCTCTCTCTCTCTCTCTCTCTCTCTGCCTCTCCTCTCTCCGTGTAACTCTAACTTTCAAATAAGTAAATAATTCTTTAAAAAAATATACTACCCTGGAGGATGAAATTACACTATCAGTTTGTCCAAATCTATAGATCTTTAAAGTCTATAAATCAAAGATAAAAAAATGCCAGGGAATTCAGGAACTGAACACAGAATTTGAAGAAACAGGCATAATGTATTCTAAATGTAAGAAACCCAGCTGAAGGATATATGATTGGTGCTAACTTAGGTAATGTGAAAGTGTGTGGAAGGGCAGACATTGTGGCAAAGCAGGTAAAGCTGCTGCTTGTGATGCTTGCATCCAAACTAGGTTGTGTATCATGTCTTGGCTGCTCCAGTTACAATCCAGCTTCCTGGTAACTGCCTGGGAAAAATGCAAGTATGCTCAGGTGTTTGGGCCCCTACCATCTATGTGGAAACCCTAATGAAGATCCTGGCTCCTGGATTTGGCCTGGTCAGCCCTGGCCATTGCAATCAATCACCTGGGGGAGTGAATCGGCAAGTGGAAGATTGTGTGTGTGTGTGTGTGTGTGTGTTTGTAGGTCTGTCTGTCTGCCTTTCTCTCTCACTCTAATTCTTTAAATAAATCAATAAATGTGAAAAAATAATGTGGTTGGAGTCTGGCAAACTAAGGCTAAATACTGTTCTCTGGTTCAGCAAGTAATTAACTACCAGAGTTTTGGCTTCACAATTTTGAGATGGTTAAGTGGATGGACTAAAGTGGAACAAATAAGTGGAAGACAGACTTATTATTATTGGAGTGGGACTTCATAGGGAAGCAAGGGAAGCATCCAGAAGGATACATGTGTTAGATCAGAGATGAAGACATCAATATTGAAAAATACTCACTTGAATATAGATGCAGATTGTTACATAGAAACCATTTGTAGATCCATGACATTCATGGGTTATTAACTACACATTTAGTTCCTTGTTGTCAAAAGCCTAAAAATGTGGTACCCCCCATATGAAGAAGAATGCCCAGCTGAATGGCCTTTCTGGTGAGTTGACTCACATTTGGAGTCATCTCATGTCCTTGCATCAAACCAAGTGAGACACAATGAATGTTGTGTCTAATGTTGCTCAGAAAACTGCAAGAGTAAAGAACCTGAGGAAAAGGTGTCAAAGAGAAAACAGTGGAAAGACTGAACAACAGACTCAGTGGGGCTGAAGAATAGCTGAGCTGGAAGACAAAGTTTTTGAAATAGCTCAGACAATAAAGCAAAAGAAAAACGTAGGAAGAAAATAAAACAGTGTTTGGGATTCATGGGGTACCATCAAGCAAAAAAGTAAATGTATCTTGGGCATTCGTGAAGGTGTGGAAAAGCAGAATGACTCAGAAAACTCAGTAAAATAACAGTAGAGGATTTCTCTAATTTGGACAATGACATGGACAACTAAGTACAGGAAGCACACAGAATCCCATATAGCCATGATCAGAGAAGATCTTCAACATTAAACATTATATTCAAACTTTCAAAAGTAATACACAAAGAAATTATCTGAAAATGGGAAAGAAAAAGAATATCTTTAAAGGATTGACAATAGATTCCTTATAAAAAAATTTAAGGTGAGAAGAGAATGGAGAGATAGTTCAAGCCCCCCCCCCCCCAAAAGAAGAAGCTGTCAACTCAAAATGCTGGACTCAGCAAAGCTTTCATTTATAAATGAAGGTGAAGCAAAGACCTTCCAAAACAAACAAATTGAAATTGGCATGGTTCATCCAAACTTACAAATGATAGCTAAGTTTGTGTTACACATAAAAATAGAGGAATATAGTTTCTTGGAAGATTTTGAATGCAGGAAATCTAATAATAGTATAAAGGAGATCCAAAGCAGGCAATAGGAATAAGTATAGAAAAATGACAAGACAATGTCTGTAGTGGAATGAGAAGGCCATGCCAAGGTGGCCACTGGCAAGCGAGCGTCAGTTACTCAGAAATGGCTTTGAAACCCACCTGGCAACAGAGCCTGCCTGGCAACAGGCTGTGATTGGATGGCTTTGGAAACTGCCTGGCAACAGGCTGTGATTGGATGGATTTGAAACTGCCTGGCAACAGGCTGTGATTGGTTGGGGCATAGACCACCCCTTGACCAGATTGGCTGGTCTTGGCTATATAAGCTGTTGTACCAACTGTAATAAATGAGTCTGCGGGCTGCTCGCCTCAAGCCTGCTTTCACCTGACTCCCAGAGTTTGTGTGTTGACTCCGCACCTCTTGCCCCCACCATGCTGCTCCTCTCAGAAATGAACCCACTGCAACATTGTTGAGAAATCAACAGCAACAAACGTCATAATTTATCAATAATAACCTTGGATGTAAATTGACTGAACTTTCCAATTTAAATACAAATAAGGTTGTATGCATTATCTTTCTGCCTACAAGAAACATACCTTACCAACATACACACAAACTCAATTGAATTGAATATCCACTCAATGCTAAAGCACCCAGTTACTTACAACAAATATTAATGGATTTAAGGGAAATAGAGGCTCCACGATGTTAGTAATGGAGGGGGCTCCAATACCCCGCTTTCATCATGAAGAGATCAACTAGGTGAAAAATCAAAAACAAAAGAGATATTCTACAAAATCAAGGAAATCAATCTGATGTTTACAATATTTTATCCCCAGCCACAAAATACACAATTTCATCTGTACTTGACACATTCTACAGCATATACCCTATGCTAAGAAATAAAGCAAGTCTCAAAAACTTTTAAAAATAAAGTCATATCATATATCTTTTCTGATCACAATGGAATGAAGCTAAAAATTAAAAGGTATACAAACACATGAAGACTGAACAAAATGTTCCTGAATAAAGCATCATAGAAAATATCAAGATGGATATTTTAAAATTCCTTTAAACAAATGGCAATAAAATAACATATGAAAACTTTGTGATTCAGAAAAAAATAGAATTAAGGTGAAGGATTATAGCAATTATTGTCTACATCAAGAAACTGGAAAGATATAAAGTATAAGCTCTAGAAACACATCTCAAGGACCAGGAGAAACAAGTACAAATCAGACCCCAAACTTGTAGGAGAAAATAAATAATAAAAAATTAGAGGAGAAATAAACAAATTTTTATTTATTTTTTAAGTTTATATAATATAAATTTCTAAAGTACAATTTTTGAATTATAGCAGCTATTTCCCCCCCATAACCTCCCTCCCACCTGCAACCATCACATCTCCCACTCACTCTCCCAAACCATTGTTCATCACGATTCATTTTCAATTATCTTTATATACAGAAGATCAACTTAGTATATACTAAGTAAAGATTTCAAAAGACTCCACCCACAAAGACACACAAAGTATAGAGTACTATTTGAGTAGTAGTTTTACCATTAACTTGCATAGTACAACACATTGAGGACAGAGATCCTACATGGGGAGCAAGTGCACAGTGACTCTTGTTGTTGATTTAACAATTGACACTCTTTTTTATGACATCAAAAGTAATCACCTGAGGCTCTTGTCATGAGCTGCCAAAGCTATGGGAGCCTCTTGTGTTCACCAACTCTGATCTTTCTTTCTTTCTTTTTTTTTTTTTTGACAGGCAGAGTTTGACAGTGAGAGAGAGAGACAGAGAAAAAGATCTTCTTTTTTCCGTTGGTTCACCCCCCAAGTGGCTACTACAGCTGGTGTGTTGCAGCTTGTGCTGCACCGATCCAAAGCTAGGAGCCAGGTGCTTTCTCCTGGTCTCCCATGCGGGTGCAGGGCCCAAGCACTTGGGCCATCCTCCACTGTACTCCTGGGCCACAGCAGAGAGCTGGACTGCAAGAGGAGCAATCGGGACAGAATCTGGTGCCCCAACTGGGACTAGAACCTGGGGTGCCAGCACCGCAGGCAGAGGATTATCCTAGTGAGCCTTGGCACCAGCTGAACTTTGATCTTGTTTAGACAAGGCAATATTCAAAGTGGAAATTCTCTCCTCCCTTCAGAGAAAGGTACTGCCTTCTTTGATGGCCCATTCTTCCCGCTGGGATCTCACTCACAGAGATCTTTCATTTAGGTCATTTTTTTTTTGCCACAATGTCTTGGCTTTCCATGCCTGCGAAATTCTCATGGGCTTTTTAGCCAGATCCAAATGCCTTAAGGGCTTATTCTGAGGCCAGAGGTCTATATAGGGCATTTGCCATTCCATGAGTCTGCGTGTATCCTGCTTCCCATGAAGGATCACTCTTTCCTTTTTAAATCAAAATATTATTTGCAGAAACTGGTCTTATTTATGTAACCCCTTTGACACTTAATCCTATCTTTTTGATCAATTATGAACTTAAACTGATCACTTAAACAAGTAAGATGGCATTGGTACATGCCACATTGATGGAATTGAATTGGAATCCCCTGGCACATTTCTAGCTCTACCATTAGGGGTAAGTCCAGTGAGCATGTGCCAAACTGTACGTTGCTTCTCTCTCTTATTTTCACTCTTATATTTAACAGGGATCACTTTTCAGTTAAATTTAAACACCGAAGAATAACTGTGTGATAATTAAAGAGATCAATCAATGATATTAAGTAGAACAAAAATATTAAAAGGAATAAAATAATAATTTATCCATTGAAGTCTGGGCAAGGGCTAATCAAGATGTTGTTTCTCATAGTGTCCATTTCACTTCAACAGGTTTCCTTTTAGGTGCTCAGTTGTCACCAATCAGGAAGAACATATGATATTTGTGCCTTTGGGACTGGTTATTTCACTCAGGATGATGTGTTCCAGATTCCTCCATTTTGTTGCAAATGACAGGATTTCATTGTTTTTTACCTCTTTGTGGTATAGAGTACATATCCCATAATTTCTTTATCTTGTCTTCTGTTGATGGGCATTTAGGTTGATCCCAGGTCTCAGATATTGTGATTTGAGCTGCAATAAATATTGAGGTGCAGACAGCTCTTTTATTTGCCAATTTAATTTCCTTTGGGTAAATTCCAAGGAGTAGGATGGCTGGGTTGTATCGCAGGGCTATATTCACGTTTCTGAGCAGTCTCCAAACTGACTTCCATGATGGATTTAACAGTTTGCATTCCCAGTAACAGTGCAATGGTGTTGCTTTTTCCTCACATCCTCACTAGCATCTGTTGTTAGTTGATTTCTGTATGTAAGCCATTCTAACTGGGGTGAGGTGAAACCTCATTGTGGTTTTGATTTGCATTTCCCTGATGGCTAGTGATCCTGAACACTTCCATGTGTCTGTTGGCCATTTGGATTTCCTCTTTTGAAAAATGTCTGTTAAGGTCCTTGGCCCATCTCTTAAGTGGGTTGTTTGTTTTATTTTTCTGGAGTTTCTTGATATCATTGTAGATTATGGTTATTAATCCTTTATCATTTGCATAATTTGCAAATATTTTTTTCCCATTCTGTCGGTTGCCTCTTCACCTTCCTGACTGTTTCTTTTGCAGTACAGAAACTTCTCAATTTGATGTAATCCTGATTGTTAATTTTGGCTTCGACTGTGCTCCTGAGGTCTTTTGCAAGAAGTCCTTGCCTGTGTCTATATCTTGCAGGGTTTCTCTGAGGGGGCAGAAGCATGAAGCAAGACCGTACCTTACAACTCACACAAAAATCCACCCAACATTGGTTAAATATCTAAATCTATGACCGACACCATCAAATTTTTAGAGAAATCAACAAATTTTAAATCAAAAAGGATGCAAAACATCAGCGAAATAGATTCTCTGTTTTCTGGAAAAAATTAACAAAATCAATAAACCACTGGCCCAACTAATAGAAAAAGGCAGTAGGCTTAAGTTAATAACATTAGAAATGAAAAAGTTTTTTCAACTGATGGCATTGAAATGAAAAGAATCATTAGAGTTATTACAACCAGCTCTATGGCAATAAATTGGAATATCTGGAAGAATTAGATTTATGGATATATAAAATCTATATATAATTGAGACATGAAGACACAAAAAAGTTGAATAGACTAATAACCAAGATGGAGGCTTAATCAGTAATAAATACCCTCCCAACAAAAAAATCCAGGACTTGATGGCTTTAGTGTTGAGTTCTACCAAACCTTTAAAGAATCTAACTAGGCCGGTACTGTGGCTTAACAGGCTAATCCTCCACCTTGCAGCATCGGCACACAAGGTTCTAGTCCCAGTTTGGGCACTGGATTCTATCCCAGTTGCCCCCCTTCCAGGCCAGCTCTCTGCTATGGCCTGGGAAGGCAGTGGAGGATGGCCCAAGTCCTTGGGCCCTGCACCTGCATGGGAGACCAGGAGAATCACCTAGCTCCTGGCTTCAGAACAGCGAGATGCGTTATCTGGAGCGGCCATTGTAGGGTGAACCAACGGCAAAAAGAAAAACCTTTCTCTCTGTCTCTCTCTCTCTCACTATCCACTCTGCCTGTCAAAAAAAAAAAAGAATCTATCTACATTCATCTTAAACTATTTGAAACAGTTTAAAAGGGAAGGAATCCTGCCAAGATTCTATCAGGCCAGCATCATCATAATTCCAAAACTGAAAAACATACAACAAAAAGAACAATAAACTTATATGCATGATGAATGCTAGCACAAAGTTCCTCTACAAAAAACTAGATAACCAAATCAAACAACAGATCAAAAAGATCATACACCCAGAGAAAGTGGGATTTATGCTAGAGAAAAAAGTATACAAGGATGGTTCAACACACAGAAATTAATAATCATGATATATATCATTAACAAATTATGAAGAACTGCATAGTTATCTCAACAAACACAGAGAAATTATTGAATAAAATACAAATTCCTTTAATGATAAAAAAATAAACTTAAGCAAAATGAGTACAGAAGGAAGAAAATCATGGCAATGTATGACAAACTCACATCCTGCATCACATTGAGTGGAGAATAATTGTAAGTATCCCCACTATTATCCAAAATCAGAAAAGGATGCCTACATCCACCATGGCTATCCAATATTGTTCTAGATTTTTCCAATTGGAAAAGAAAAATAATAGATGCAATGTGGAAAGAAGGAGTCTAATTATTTCTATTCTGTGGCCTTGATATTATGTATTGGGAATACAAAACAAAACAAAAAAAACCCACTAAGGCAATATTGTAACTCATAGAAGAGTTTGACAAAGTTCAAGACATAAATCAACATTCAAAAATCAACATCTGTATAAACAATCATATTGCTAAGAAAGAACATGTAAGATCGGTATAACTCACTATACATATAAAAATTTAAATAGCTTGGTATAAATTTAACCAAGGATGAGAAAGATTTCTACAATGAAAATTACAGCAGCCAGTGCCGTGGCTCACTTGGTTAATCCTCCGCCTGTGGTGCTAGCATCCCATATGGGCACCCAGTTGCTCCTCTTCCAGTCCAGCTCTCTGCTGTGGCCCTGGAAGGCAGTGGAGGATGACCCAAGTGCTTGGGCACCTGCACCTGTGTGGGAGACCAAGCAGAAGTTCCTGGCTCCTGGTTTCAGATCAGCGTAGCTCCGGCTGTAGTGGCCATTTTGGGGGTGAACCAATGGAAGGAATACCTTTCTCTCTGTCTCTCTCCCTCACTGTCTAACTCTGTCAAATCAATAATAATAAATAGATAAAAAGAAAATTACAGAACATTAAAGAAAGAAATAGAAGACACAAAAATGGAAAAAATATTCCATGTGTATTCTAAGAATTAACGTCATCAAGAATTCAATGAAGTCAGTATCTGTACCTACTTTACTTCAACTCTCATACACTGATAGTAATTATAGAGTCCCATAAAATTCATATAAGCTAAAAATGTTCATTGGATCCAGCATCCTGGTGCAGCAGGTAAAACTGCCATTTATGAAAGAATCATCACACATTTGTGCTGTTTCCTATCCTGGTGCTTCATTTCCAATCCAGCTCCCTGTTAATGGCCTGAAATACGTAGTGGAAGACAGCCCAAGTGATTGGGCACCTGCAACTCATGTGGATGATGAGAAGAAACTCCTGGCTCCTGGTTCCTGGCTCCTGGCTGCAGCCAGATCCACCCAAGCCATTGAGCAATCTGTGGAGTAAACTAGAAGATGGCAGATATCTTTTTCTCTTCTCTGTGTAACTCTTTCAAACAAGTAAATAAATATTTTAAAAAGAAAATAAGAAAAGATGGCTCTAAAAATGGGTTACATGATAGTGTGAATTATCTGGGATACCAAGATTTCTCAAAAAATATGTGCATGACAATTTTCAGTAGAGCTTAAATAATTTTGTTGGAGTTCATGACCTCATAGTCAAAATTTAATTTGTTCACAGGTTCACAATGGAAGGATAGACTTAGACTAGGATATTAAAACACACAGAGGTAATGGTAATCTGAAAGATGAAACATAAAAAGTTAGATGTTTTATCAAATGAAATATACTGGTTAGCAATTAGAAATCAGTAATCCAGTGGGACAAATAATAGATTATTAAAATACTTGTGGAAAATTGGTAGTAAATAGTCTATTACAGCACATTAAAAAAAAGTAAAGACTCAAGAAAAAGAAAATCAAAGACAATGACACATACCATAAGTCTTCAACTACTTTAGTTTTCCCAATTAAAGGGAAATTTAGAGTCCCACAAACATCTATAAAATACATTACCTGGAAGAGGTGAGTGATTACCCCATCCTAAGATGTCTCTGAGAAACTGCGTACTTGGAAGTTGCCAAGACAACTTACAGAACTTTGAAGAAGCCGATGACCTCACAATGTAAAACCCTAGTAAGATGGCCTCCATTTTACCAGGCAAATATTGACTTAAACTAGGATGTTAAAGATATATATAGATGGTATGTAGGAAATCAAGGATCAAAAAAATTCTAAAGTTCTGCAAATATTATGAAGTGAAAAGCAATATGCTGACATTATTATGACAAGAAATAAGTATTTTGTTTGAAACAATACTAATGTGACAGGAGAAAAGAGAAATTATCTAAAAATAGAACATTCAAATTACATTAAATCTGTATTTGTGGTAGTTATATATTCAGAGACAGCAACAACACATAACGGTTGTAGGTGTTTTACAATAAAAACATGGTAATTGTCATGAGAAGCAATGATTATTTTGTAGAGCATCTAATTTAAAATGAAAAAAAGATTACATTTTTCTGTCCTCTCAGAATTTCACTTTTATAGTAATTATTATTCATTTTACAAAATATTAATCTATAGTGGGATGAGGAAAATCTTGGTCCTTCCCTACAGATGGTTTGAAAAGCACTGCTCTAGTAACAAGGAGCAGCACCATTAAAAATGTATTGACATCATACAGAGTACAAATATTTAATTAATTGAATAATAAACTCCTTCTTAAGAGTAGGCTTTCTAATTATACCCATAAGCTTTCAGCTTTTTTCAGATTTATTTATTTATGTGACAGTTGGAATTACACAGAGACAGGAAAGAGAGAGAGAGAGAGAGAGAGAGAGAGAGAGAGAGAGAGAGACAGACAGAGAGAGAGAGAGAGAGATCTTCCATCTACTTGTTCACTACCCAACTGTCTGCAACTGCTGGAGCCATTCCCATCCAAAGCCAGGAGCCAGGAGCTTCTTCCAGGTCTTCCACAAAGGCACAGGGGCCCAAGAACTTAGGCCATCTTCTACTGCTTTCCCAGGCCATAGCAGAGAGCTGGATCAGAAGTGGAGCAGCTGGGTCTCAAACCAGTGCCCATAATGGATGCCAATGCTTCAGGTCAAGGCATTAACCTGCTACACTGCAGCACCAGTCCTCCCCCAATAAGCTTTCTAATTATACTCACATTCCATTTCTCAGAACACAAGTAGATTTGTATATTATTAATTTAATTTTATATTTTCTTGTCTGTATTTGCTTACTGTACCAGTCTGGGTTCTTAATAGAGGAATTTGTGTATATATATATATATATATATATATATATATATATATATATAATCTCCTTTATTTAGATGATGGTAGATGTTAATCACATCTACAATATGTCTACACAGCAATGTCAATAACAGTGTTTGGCCAAACTCAGCACAACAACCCTACTAATTTGACTGAGTTGAGTTAATATTTACAATAGGATCCTTATCAATCCTGAACTCAAAACATCTCCTTAAACCAAATGTAAACCCCACATAAATAACTGTCCTACTTCCATGTCAAATAACATAAAAATACTTAGCACCAAAATTGCACAATCTCCCTAGAAGAGAATGCGAATTCCTTGCATAAACAGTCACTCTTCTTGATATCTTGTAACTAATTTTTTTAGGATTTAAAGTTAAAAATACTTAAATACTCTGAGACAAACTGTTATATGATAATATGATAAAAAGAGCAGTATTTGAAGCACAGAAATATTTACATAAACATATTCATAACAATAATGAAGAAATATTCAAAGAACACAACCCTAAGCTCCAGCTCCCACTGCCATGGCTAGAAGCCAGGTGACCCCCATGGCGCAACCACTGCTGTCAGCTTCACCCCTCATCCTAATGGGATTTGCTGCTCATACTTCCCTGCCCACCCCCAAGCAAGGTTTTTAAGTGGTTGAATATGCATTGTCACACTTAATTTTCATAACAACCGTAAGAGTCCATTTTCATCTACATTTTACATATGTGGACTTCAGGCTTAAAGACATTACAATGGTGGCCAATGTCATACAACTCAAAGCCTAGAACTCTCACAGCCTGGATTCAGTCAGTCCATCTGTCCGTATAGCTCACACACATCATCCACTCTTTCCTTAAATGAAGACATCAACACAGGATTTCTCATTTCCTTGTGTTGTTATGGCACCACGTTCTGAAACATTTGTCTGGTCAACGAAGCAAGGAACAATGACAAAAACAGAATGTTTCTAACTTGCAGAAACATTCAACTTTGCCCACTGGTTCAACCAAAACTGACTGTTTCTGAGCAATAAAATCTTGGTTAAAATATAAAGTTCTGGGTCCCTGGCCTAGGAAACACTGGGGGAAGGGAAAGTACTTCTGTTCTCATGGGCACTACCCAGTGGACACGCAAATCCTATATCAAATCTGATACCAATTGTTTTTATTAAGTTATTTGAACATGCAATACCAACTACTTCACACAAACAAAAGTTTATGTACAAACATACCCTACCCTAAATATAAAACTGTCACTGCAGAAAGGACAATTACTCTCAGAGCTAAACCTTAAGGATGACATGCACAGATTTTGGTTTAATACAAGTTTGTTATGATGGTAAAAAGAATGCACAGAGCCATAAGGAAAGTTAGCCAACTTTGGACAGCAGTTAATCCTCTGCCCTCTGTAGGTTTCCTTTCCTTTACCTTTTAGTCATTGCGAACTGCCAGCCACGAATACCTCATACAGTTGTCATGGATTAGAGATGTGTAAGTCCTCAGAAAACCATAAGGCATTGTATAAACATTTATCAAATAGTGCTCTAGTCAATACTGAGATCTCAAAGACTGTGATAGGTGTCCTGCAGGAGAAATAATAGGTTCCACATGCTGGCCCTTAGCTGAGCTTTATAAGCTTTCAGGACTTTGTAAACTGATGATTCTTTGCCTTTTAAAAATGAATATTACCCCATATTATTTTGATGAGTTTAGTATTCTCCAGAATACGACTTTGGGAAAAATGAACTATGCTAATAAACACTACTACTGAATGCAGGCTACCCGAAAGAGACATAAGCCTAGCTACCAAAGGTCTTCTTGTCTCCCATATTATCACTGTATACTGCATGAAGGGACAGGATTAGTACTATACCTTCTACCTCAATATGTGTACCAATTAATAATTATATGAAACATTACTTTAGTTGTCACAGTAACAATGACTAACACTGTCTGGGGCCTTACACCCTGCCACTGTTTTCTGTATGCACATGGGTAACTGCATAAAAATGTCCAGACATCTGGCCAGAGGGCAATGTCACTTCCACCACAGAGACCCCGATCCCTTCTTCCACTCATATCCACCAACTAGGAGGTCAGTACCAGAGAGTGTCATTGGAAATTCATTATAAAGCTTCCTTGATGGTGATGCACTTCCTGAGATATGTTTTTTTTAAAAAAATATTTATTTGAAAGGGAGAGGGAAAGAGGGAGGTAGAGAGCGAGGGGCAGGCTGAAGCCAGGAGCAAGGAACTTCATCCAGGCCTCCCACATAGATGCAGGGCCATAACCACTTGGGTAGCCCTCTGCTGCTTTCCCAGGTGCATCAACAGGGAGCTGGATCAGAAGTGGATCAGCTGGGACTCAAACTGGCATGCATTTAGGATGCTGGTATTGCAGGCAATGGCTTAACCTGCTACCACACAATGCCGGCCCCACCCTTGGTAATCCTGATTCATTAGATCCTCAATATCCTAATGGTGGGAGAGGCCTCTGACAAACAGCAGACTAGGCAGCTCCCTAGGTGTGTTGACTTCTGGATGACACCCAAACAAATTAAGGCTGACTTTTCCTTCTGGGCTTTACTGACACACACACAGTTCCCTGCCACAGCCTACACCCAGCACAGCCAGGTTTTCACCTTGGGCATGGACATCAGTCTGCTATGTTGGACAACCAGCAGTCAAGGCCAACAGAACAGAAGCAATATACAGAAAGACCTTGTGTTCTGACTCAATGTTGGTGTTTTGTGGTACACACCTGCCAGACCTAATACACAGAATGGCTGACAGTCTCCAGCAGTGCATGCAGAGTTCTGATTTTGTCCTCTTCCTACCCACAACACACAGTTGCATGTGAGCTAGTATTTGTATATGCTGCTGCCTGTTCTCCAACCTTCCTGATGTGAACAGACAGGATGTAAACAGATTCAGAGTCATTTTTAATTTTAAATGGCAGAAAGATGAAAACTTCTTTTAAACAGGGCAGAGAGCTAATGTGTCTGGATGTTTCTTGAATATTTCTTCCAGAACCCAGGACACAGCCAGTGCCACCAAGAGCAGATGTTATAATACACCATTACAGACAACAACAAGGTTTCTCATCCACCAGTAATAGCCTTTGAGACTTCAGGAGTTACTCTGATTTGTCAAACTCAGTTGCAGCACCACCACCACCGCAATCTAGTGAGGAGAACACAGTGAACAGCAGCAAAATGACAGGTGAAAGTATAAGAATCCTAGTTAGATAGAATCATGGGGTTAGAAGGAATCATGCCAAATATAAGAACTTGTAAAAACTGAAGCACAGCCCAAAAATTGTCTTTTTCAACTTAACACCATTGCACTATAAACAGAAACCACAAGAGAGACAACATGTAGACTGTAATAAAGTTGATCCTTCTACTGATTCTGGGAGCTAGATCTGATCGTTGCTCTTTTGCAGAATAGTCTGAGGCTCAGAGATGCAGGTCACAGCTTGGACTTTTGTTCAAAACAACAGCAAAAGCAAACCATTACCTATTAGCCTACCCACTATGAACTGATCTAAGCCCATTTAAAAATAAAGAACAAAAATATGGAAACAACATTTTGAATCTGACTCATTTTTCCTCTTATGCAACCAACAGTATCTCTCACTCACGCATCTACCTACTTGCTTCTCTGTTTTTCTGACACCTAACACCTATCTGTCTGCCTGTTTCCTTAACCAGCAATCATGTAACTCTCAATATATCTCCTGGAGATTGATTTAAATATAGCTCTGGGGGGGGGGGCTGTGAACCTGGGTAATCGAGGGGGTCATTTTATGGTCATCTAAAGTAACTTGATTAACAGAGCGCCTACTGTATTAGTTTTATAGTGCTTCCCTAAAGAAGACCTCAAGCTGAGTTGCTTTAAACCACAGAAATGTATCATCTCATAGCTCTGAAGGCCAGCAGTGCAAAATCAAAGTCTGAACACCCTTCTGAGGCCTCTGAGGGAGAATCTATTCCATGTCTTTCCCAAGCTTCTGATAACTTTTCAGGTTACACTATTTATTTATTTTAGAGATTTATTTTATGCATTTGAAAGAGTTATGGAGAAAGGTAGAGACAGAGAGAGAGAGGTCTTCCATCCACTGATTCACTCCCCAGATGGCCACAGCAGCCAGAGCTGTGCTGATCCAAATCCAGGAGCCAGAGCTTCTTCCAGATCTCAAAGCAGGTGCAGGGGCCCAAGGACACAGGCCATCCTCCACTGCTCCCCCAGGCTATAACAGAGAGCTGGATCAGAAGAGGAGCATCAAGGAGAAGAACTGGCACCCATAAGGGATGCTGGCACCTCAGGCCAGAATTTTAACCCACTGCTCCATAGCATCAGCCCTTGGAGTACACAATTTAACACCCAGCAACTGATTTATGCCAGGTACAAGGGCCATGCCATTTCATTTGGTCTTAAACATGTTTATGAAATTTATTAATAGCTGTGTATCCTGGAAGCACACAGAAATGTTAGAATGATTTTATTCTAACTTATTAATGCCTAGTCCTACTAATTAGATTAAGGCACTGCCTGTGATGTGGCTTCCCATATGTGTGCTGGTACAGGTTCTGGTTGCTCCGCTTCTTCTTCTTTTTTTTTTTTTGACAGGAAGAGTGGATAGTGAGAGAGAGAGACAGAGAGAAAGGGCTTCCTTTTTGCCATTGGTTCACTCTCCAATGGCCGCTGCGGCCAGCACATCTCGCTGATCCGAAGCCAGGAGCCAGGTGCCTCTCCTGGTCTCCCATGCAGGTGCAGGGCCCACGGACTTGGGCCATCCTCCACTGCCTTCCTGGGCCATAGCAGAGAGCTGGCCTGGAAGAGGGGCAACCGGGATAGAATCCGGCGCCCCAACCGGGACTAGAAACTGGCGTGCTGGCGCTGCAAGGTGGAGGATTAGCCTGTTAAGCCATGGCACCAGCCGCTCCGCTTCTTTTTTTAAGATCCATTTATTTGGGAGAGGGAGAGTGAGGGAGGGAGGGAGGGAGGGAGGGAGGGAGAGAGAGAGAGAGAGAGATTGAGATTTTCCATCAGCTGGGTCACTCACAAAATGGCCACAGTGACCAGAGCTGGACTTGCCAAAACCTGTAGCCAGGAGATTCCATCTAATCTCCCACATGGGTTCCTGAGCCCAAACACTTGGGCCATCTTCCATTGCTTTATAATGCCATTAGCAAGGATCTGGATTGGAACTGGGGTGTCTGGATTGCATGCCAGGGATGCAGGCAGAGGCTTAACCTATACCACAGTGCCAACACCTGTCCAATTCTGATCCATCTCCCTGCTAATGGCCTGGGGAAAATAGTAGATATTATGAGTACTTAATCTGATGCCATGCATGTGGGAGATCTGGATGAAGTTTCTGGCTCTTGGCTTCAGCTTAGCCCAGTACTGGGTTCACCCATTTGGGGAGTGACCTAGAAGATGGAAGACCTTTATCCCTGACCCTCCATATATACAACTTTTTTAAATTAAATAAGTTATTTTGAGAAATATGCAATCTACCAATATCTACACATCTGTTCAATTCTACTAATGTTGCTAATGAAATATTTAAACTGGAGACACCCATGGAGATTTTATAGTCTGAACTCTTGTCTAAAGAAGGTTTGTATACTCATTTTTAGCATCCCTAAGAGATATTTATTCAAATTATCCAAGAACTCTCCCTTGGCATTCATCTCTCTGGGCCCATTTTCCTTTGATGGACAGGAATGATTGTTAAAGTCTTTGTTGGGGACATTATTGGGCACAACAGGTTCAGCTACCTTTTAGGATGCCTGCTTCCCCTATCAGAGCATCACTTTAGGTTCCAACTGCTCCACTTCCAGTTCAGTTCCTCGTTAATGTACCTGTGAAAGTAATATATGGTAACCCAAGTGGATGGGCCTGCCACCCATGTTGGAGATCTACTTGGAATGCCAGGCTTCAAGCTTTGGTCTGGCCTATCATGAGACATTATAGCCTTTTGGGGAATGAACCAGCAGATGAAATATCTCTTCCTCTCTGACTCTCCTTCTTTGTCACTCTGCCTTTCAAATGAAAAAGTATTTTTTAAAAAAATACAATTCTTTCTTATTCAGATTTCTCAAAGTGTGTCCCTGGACCATTTGCAATAGAATTATCTGGGGGGCTTGTTATAGGCACAGATTCTTAAACCCTACTCCAGGCACAATGAGTCAGCATTTGGAACAAAGCAGGAAACCATAGTTTGCATTGCTCACAGGTTTCCCAGAGGAGGCTAATCTGCAGCTAAGGGTGAGAGACACTAAGGGCATCAGGAAGTTCTCTAGAGATAACTCAGTTCCAACTTCCCAAACACAGTAACAGTCTACTTATATTTTCTCCACAGCAGCTCTTTGAATACTAAAGCTATATCCCTACCTTTCCTACTTAATACTTGGCTATAACCCACATGATTCACCTTTTCCCTAACAAGAATCCATAACCAGAACCACCTTGGGCACACTTTTCTGGGTCCTGTCCTGCTTGCCAATGTCTCTCCCAAAATACAATGCCTAAATACATCCTTGTGATGTGATCTGGTACAAGAGTAGGAAGATTTTTAATGCCTTTACTGCACACTGACAATTTTGTGAAGCATGTCAACTAATACTCCTGTCAACTGATGATAAGAATCCCCAGTTAGCCTAAAGTAGCCAGCAGCAAGTACACTCAATTCATAAATATCTGCTAATTTAACAGCCACAGGGTATTAACTGGTGTCTGTTTTAATTTGGGTTTTGTTTATATATTTATTTTTGGACAGGCAGAGTGGACAGTGAGAGAGAGAGACAGAGATAAAGGTCTTCCTTTACCATTGGTTCATCCCTCAATGACCACTGTAGCTGGCTGTGTGGTGCACCACACTGATCCAAAGTCAGGAGCCAGGTGCTTTCCCCTGGTCTCCCATGCGGGTGCAGGGCCCAAGGACTGGGGCCATCCTCCACTGCCCTCCCAGGCCACAGCAGAGAGCTGTCCTGGAAGAGGAGCAACCGGGAAAGAATCTGGCACCCCGACTGGGACTAGAACCCGGGGTGCCAGTGCTGCAGGCAGAGGGTTAGCCTAGTTAGCCATGGTGCCGGCCGGGTTTTGTTTATATTTTACAAACACACGCACACACATGGACTAGCTGTTGCTTTTGTGAATTATCTGTTCTTTGTGGTTTGTCTTTATTTTGTTTATTTTAATTCATTATTTTGGTTACTGTGCCAGGTGAGTCCTTCTATGCATCACCTCATCAAATCCTCAACAGAGACTAACATTACGTTACAGGTGAAGAAGCTGAGACTGAAGGAACTTTGAAAAAGAAACACAGTCAGGACTTTAGCTTCCTCATTGATTTATTCCTTCTTCAGTTAGGAGTTTTTGCGTGAGAGCTTTTGAACTTCCAGACCCTCTGTCAAACGTGTTCACACAGTAAAGTCCCTGGGATGAAATCATGAAGAAGGTTCAGAATCATACTGAAAACTTTCTCAGCTCGGTTTCTATCTCAAATGTCCTTTATTCTATTTTCCCTGTCCTACAAGCAAGAGTGACCAATTAACAAAGAGTTAGTGGGTAACAGTGTTACTGATACAAGTTTTGTCTGTTCACATATTTACCAAGAGAAGTAAATATACAGTTAATTCCAAAAAGCACCAGAAATACATCAAAGGGGAAATCTGGAAATAAGGCAGAACTCTGTAACAAATAATAGTCCATCTTCTAGCAGCACGATTAAAACAACTGTTAAAAAAATGTATGTGTAGGCAGTGGTTACATGTTTTCCTTTTTAAATTATCTGATATCCCAAGACCAGTGTTCAGGCAATTAATAAGACTCAAATGTTAATTAATTTTTATAACATTTTAGTCCAAACAGCTGGACTAAGCTCATTTAAATTATGCCCAAATATTCTTTAATTAAAAATACACATAAATTTGAAATGTCATTACTTGAATCAATTAAATTCAGAACAAAGTTATGAGAAATTTAAACAATTAATTACAGACCTGGGTTGGAAGCAAAAATATAAAATAATTTAATCCTACTCTTTTTCTACCTTGGAACAGGTCAAGATCCAAAGAATCTGATTTTGTAATGTCATACATTGAGTGGTAACATTGGGATTCATATCCATGTTTCTTGACTTCAAATCAAGTGGCCAGGGGCTGGCACTGTGGCATATCAGGAAAAGCTGCTACCTGCAGTGCTGGCATTCCATAAGGTCACCGGTTCAAGTTCCTGTTGCTCCACTTCTGATCTAGCTCTCTGCTATGTCCTGGGAAAGCAGTAAAAGGTGCCCATTGGAATCAAGTGGGAGACCCAGAGGAAGCTCCTGGCTCCTGGCTAAGGATATTCACAGCTGCAGCCATTGTGTCCAATTGGGGAATGAATCAGCAGATGGATCACCCGCCCCCCTCTCTTTCTCTCTGACTCACCTTTTTCTCTCTGTATAACTCTCACTTTCAAATAAATAAATAAATCTTTAAAAAAATCAAGAGGCTGTTCATCTGTGTAACTCCTGACATGGAACTATTCCTAAAATCACTCAGACAAATCTTGCTCTTCCTAAAACTCTTGAAGACTATTTCCTAAAGGCCTATAAATTAAAGCCTATAAATGTGCTCTTTAATAGATTCAACAAACATTATTTATCACTGGACTGGTACCAGGCAGTAAGATATTGCCCATGGAGTACATGAAAATGATCTAAAGACACTTGATTCTGAGACTCTGTGATTGTAGGCAGATTGTTAATATCATTGGCAGCTAAATGTATATTTTTGTAACTTTGACAGAAACTAAATGCCTTCCTGATAGAAGGGGCTTGATAATAATCTGGTGGGCTTTAGGCCTTGTAAATTCAGAGGCCCAGACCTATCTATCTCTTCACATGGGGTATATCCTAAGGGAGGTGTGAACCTCCTAGGGGAAGGCACTCTGTTGACTTTCATTACTTGGCTGGCCTGGGAGGAGAGCTGGCCAGGTAAAGGCAGGTGGCATCTCTAACACGAAATTTACAGTTCTGCCTGCAATGTTGCTGACACTACTTGACCATCCCCTCAGCTGCAGTGGTCACTTTGGAAGTTGGGCTGAGTGAAGGGCTTTTCAGCTTAGAGCCAATAAGATCTGTGGCTCTGACCTGGGCATCCTTCGACTCCAGGGCAGGTCCATTTCCAGTGATCCAACTCTTGGCAGAGCTGCCAGGGCTCTTCACAAGCTGACTTCTGCTGAAGCCCAGGCTTACCACATTGAAAGCCACTGCAGTGGACTGGCCTGTTGGGTCTCCTTGAGGGCAGATCACTGTACAGATCAGCCAATAATAGGCCTGCCACCCATTGCTTCTGATGCCTAGCTTTCTTTTCCTCCTGGTTTGTGTTAAAGCAGACCAGAGGATGCAAGTCAAGGGAGTGCCCGTTTCCCATCTCTAATCTTCGGTGGCCTGAACTACAAGTCTATAGTCACAGGCATGTTCTGTAGTAGTTTTTCTAAGGTAGACAATGCCCATGAGGAAAATTATATTCTCACTTTAAAACTTTCTTTCCCTTTGGTCTGAAAGGGAGGTTTTTTCTACTTACTGTATACTTCGCTGATGGACAAGTGAATCTAGCTATGAGATTATTATTTGAGTTCTTATTTTGGCTATGCTATTGCAGAAAAAAGTTAGCCATCTCTTTTATAAGGTCTAAAGATTAAATTGTGCATCCTACAGATTTCTTCATAATAGAATTAGTTTCCTACCTTGAAGAGAATAGAGAAATGAAAGAACAAGTTGGGCTTAGAATAGAGAAATGAGGGAGCAAGTCCTAGATCGCTTGCTGACAATAGCAATATCACATGAATACTTAGCAAACAGTTTCAACCATTAGATAACAACTTAAGAAAACATTTACCAGAAGGTCCAATGTCTTCTATAAATTTTAAGAATCATGTATTTGAAAACACCTCTTAAATATCTAACATGGTGTAGTTTGTTTAGCCAGTAAACTTAAGCACAACCATCTAAAATGTTTTTAGTTTCTTTCTACCAACAAGTTTAAAACATATGATACACAGATTCAGGTCACACAAATTAAAATGTATCTTTGATTGATTTTAGCAGCTTAAATTTATGGACAATCTTATCTAAAAGCCATTTAAAATAAAACTCTTAATAAAATTTCCCCATGTGGACATACAATATGTACACACATATAATATAGCATAATAGACCAATATAGCAATTTTAATAATAGCTTTTAAAATCTTTAACTCTTTTTGTAGATTGCCAATTGATTTGAATTGCTTTTTCTTTTTAGTAACCTCAGTTAACCATACTTTCTCTCAGTTGGTACTGTTAATACATTATTGGCTTCATCTGTTTACAGAGCCATCCCAAAGTACTGAATACAATAAAAGTGGCTGGAAAAAGTCCATAGGAACCTATAGGAGGACAGCTAAACACAGAACCAACAACGCTTTAGTTTTATGAGCAGCAAATCATATATAACTGTGGATGACAAAAGACCTTAAGTCGCCATGTTTTCCTTATTTATTATTAACATGAATATGTTTGTAATTTCAAAGATCTTTTTGTCCCATTTTTTGATGTAATAAATATTTTATATGTATTATGTCAATGATGACAGTTATTTCCCAAACAAGAAGGCATATATCTTTTCTTTCTTCTTTACTATGTTACTTCTCATTTATCTCTTTTGGGATCAGTAATTTTAATTTGCACAACAATTTCTCTTTCTCAAAACTAAGGTTTTATTTCTTTGTAACTAAGATTCTAATTCCAGTTCAACTTGACTTACTGGTCTCTTCAGGCACATCATGTATGATACTCACTGGTTATGTGAGGAGAGTACACATGACAGAAGCCAGAAGGTGACAGGTCTAGAGTTTTATCATAGCCTCCAAAGCATTATGGAGCAAAGATGATTTCAACCCATCAGTCTGCGTATTGCAGAAAGAGAATAGAGAACTCTTGGCCTGTTCCATCCCTGGGTCACTTCTGCAGAACCATCATTTAGAATCAAGGAACCTTCACCGAAGGCAAGGAATGCAAGTTCCTTTTAATTTTTAATCCTTACCACTTTCTTCCTTATTTAAGAGAGTCTTAAGGGACTCAAACCTAAGCAATGTTCAACAAACAGTAACAGTGAATCAAGCAAAGATGGATTGTTTAGGTCATTTAGTTCTAACGTGTGGGCTGATGGAGGGAGACTTGTCAGTACCTTGCATTGCTCTGGGGAACCAGAGTGGTGTATATAAAGATAATTGAAAATGAATCTTGATGAAGCATGGGATGGGAGAGGGGGTGGGAGATGGGATGGTTGCAGGTGGGAGGGAGGTTATGGGGGGAAAAGCTACTATAATCCAAAAGTTGTACTTTGGAAATTTATATTTATTAAATAAAAGTTGAAAAAAATATTTTTTTAAAAACAGGAATGAGAGAGGTCAAACCCAAGGACTCTCCCTGTATTTCCAACAGAACAAAGACATTACTGATTTGGCTCCTGGAGGACAAGATAAAGATAAAGTGATAGAAATGAAGATATTTGAAAAGCACAATTGTTTAGAAGAGCCAAAAACTTTCAAGAAATGTAAGTAATCTAAAGTATCAAAAAAAAGTCACTGAAATACTTTTGATTACATGCTTCTTCATCACTCAAGCCAGGGTATCACACACTGTCATGTAGCAGAGGATTGATTGGTCCTGGTTTGGCCTATTTGATAACACCAACATTAGCCACAATGTTTTTTTTTCTTTTTTTTTCAGGGAAATAGCTCATAATTCTTTATTGCTTCTGGACTCTAAATATGCCCTCAAGAAATGGAGTATCTTCAGGAAAGTCTTTTCAGTTTCCTGCATTGTTCATTAAATATTACCAAAGTGTTTCCTGCTGGAACACTGTGTCAACAGACTGCCAGGTCAGGGTGCCCACAAACAGCCATTGTCTCAGTACCAGGTCTTTTTCATCCCCCTTTGATAGTCAGCCCCACCCTTGTAGCCAAAACTACCATCCTGTCAAACCATGAGTGCAGACATCTCTACAGGAAGTAGAAAATACCTTCTAGCAAAGCACTGGACAAAGCTGGACATTTCCTTTTCATAGCATTTTCTTTCCCACACTCTGGGGATGCCTTAAGTAACCCTCTGTTCTAGGCTGTCATCCCATATCCTGCAGACTTATATGCTTCTCAATGGAGTCTAATATCCTGGAATACAGAATACAGTATCTCCAAGAATCAACACAGATTCTAGCACAGAAAAGGCACTCAACAAATGTTTGACAGATTGATGAGTGCATAAATTACTTATTTCTGAACTAATACATTTGCAGGCTGACTAGTTTGTGAAGAATCACTGCCACCTTTGACATCAACATCATCTATGGAGTCCTGAGGTGGGACTTTTCACACCTCATTATCCCATTGACAGATGGGGAGGGATGTGGATGCTGAGAGAAAGCAAGTGACTGTGTCACAGGAGGGGCAGAGACAGGATTTAAAGAATGTTCTCATCAACTATCCTCCATTAGACTGTTCTTCACTAGAAAGGATGCTTGGATCATTAGATGTATTCAGTTTTGAGGCTCCTTGATTCACAGACCATTGGTTCATGCATGCTCCTTTTAAATTTTAATTATGTTTGTGTTCCTATTTCACTTTTTAATCATACACACCACATAAATATGCTCTATATTATGGGTAGAGAGTTTATTCAGTACTGCAGTGGAACAAGTGTGATCTCTGAGAAGACAATATTCTTCCTGAACAACAACTGAACGTGCTCAGGTGATAAGTGAACATGCTCAGAATAAGCACACCTCCACCAAGGAAGGTACTACATTTAAATTACTATTCTGTGACAGGCATGTAACAAATGCCAACAATATTTACATTGGTTGTCCAGATGTGAATTAATAATGTTAATATGTGTGTGCTGAGAGAAGAGGAAATGATGTTACAATAAAGAACATTAAATTTGGGCACATGTGTTAAAAGCAAAACCAAGCTAAGCACTCTTCCTCTACCCTGTTGTTCTCTTTTGTATAGGAGAAAGGGATATTTTTAACCCACTCTACTCAAATACAATTAAACACACAAAGAATGACTCCTCATCAGGACAGGCTGGTAGCATTTCAGAGCACCTATCCACTGTTGTGGTTGATTCAGGAGGAGGCAAAATCTTTTAGTAAACAGGTAGAGGTGACTTTCACTATGAATTTGATTCCTGGTAGATTTCAAACAGACCTAAGAATTTCAGACTGCAGTCTTCCTAATTAAGTGACTAGTTCCTGTGGGTGTATTTTGGTTACAATGTTAACACTGTCTGGTATACAAAGCCCACTGACGCAAGCTCCATCTGCCTTTGGCTCATGGGGAAAATGCATAACCAATTGGACAGAAGTGCCTCAAAGGCAAAGTGAGCTCATTTTCTCAGGAAAAAGAAAATGCTGGTTTGAGCTAGGGCAATCCAATTCCACAATGCTGCCAAAGATAAGCAACACTGTCTATTGATTAACAACTTCAAAGAAACCAATAAAGCATGTGTGCAAATACTTTTTTATCTCACAGCTGTAAACCCAGGCAGTAGTGTTACACATGATTCCTGAAGTTTTAATTTTAGGTTTTAACACACCTGACTTCATATAAAGCGTCTATGATCTTCCTAGGAATCTAAAACAGAGGAGCTGAAATTTAGCTATCTGAAGACTGAAGATCAATGTTGAAAATAACTTGGTTGGGATGGGGGAGAAACGGTAGATTAGGGAGCAGCAAGCTAAGCAGGGCTAGGAAGAAAAAGTGCGAAGAATAGGGTAGGAGGAGTACAGTCCGTGAATATAGGAGGAAACCACCCAGAAAGCCCCATATGAGGATGAGAAATGGCTTGAAACTGCGTGGTGGGTGCTAACACAGGCACAGTGAGCCATAGCTGCAGACAGCCCCAGCTGGTTGCATCACTAAGAAAGCACAAGGAGGTACTTCTGCACCAATCTACTGGGATAGAGCCAGACAGCAGGTGGTACAGTTATGGACTGCAGCAGCGACTGCGAGCAGTTGCCTGGGGTCCTAGTGAAAGTGAAGGGGACAACTGATTCAAACCAATCTCTCCAAAACAAGACCCATGACCCGACTGAGAGCAGGGGTGGGTGCCAGTTTAAATCAATGCTACAACGCAGAACCCTGCAAGCATGTACATAACAGACAGCTTAGCTGGGACATACGAATACAGTGCTGCCCATAGTGACGGACAGGCATTAAACCAGGGACTCTAGTGTGTGTGAGTGATCCAGAGCCTCCAATGATGGGAACAGCAAGTAGCTCCCATTGCCCCAGAGCTCAGTGGGTGGCCTGGCAAATATGAAAAACAGAGGAGCAGCTGCACCAACAGAGAGCTCTGGTCTCAACATCTGCAGGTGCCCTCTATGCTGAAAGCCTGTGAAAAATATGTAGGGCACAGCTGGCTCTGGAGTTCCACCAAGCCCAATGCAAGAAAACTAGCCCAAACCTAGAGTATTAACCACTGCCCCTGGCCACACCCACCACCCACCTCCTGGTATCCAGGAAAGGGTAGACATTCTGTGAAAACAAAGTATAAACCCAACAATAAAAACCAATAGAAGGGAAAAAATTAAAATAACACCACAAATGATAAAAAAATCAGAGTTGAAACTCAAGAAGGATGAAGAAATCACCATGACACTCCCAGCGGAACATAACATCTCAATATTAGAATTAGAATATGAAGATGAAGAGATCGAGGAAATGCAAGACATAGAAATCAGAAAATTAATCATAGTATTACTAAAAAACAAAGAAGAATCAAATCCATAATCTAAAGCAATCCACAGATGACATGAATAAAAATTTTTTCCAAATAATTGGGAATATAAAGAGAAACCAAAATGAAATTTCAGAAATTTAGAATTCAATCAAATAAAAAATGCAGTTGAAAGTCTTAATATCACGTTTGATAAAGCAGAAGAAAAAAATATTTGAGGTAGAATACATATCCTTGGAAATCTCAAGGTCAGAGAAAAACAAAAAAAGAAGAAACTAGAAAACTTAGAAACAATGTTTGATATCTACAGAATACTATCACACAACCCAACATATGGGTCTTAGGAATTCCTGAAGGGGAGGAAAAGGAGAAGGAATAATTATAGAAAAAAAAAAGCTTGCATTTATGAATGAAGGTGAAGTAAAGGCTTTATAACAAATAGCAATTGAAAGAATTTGTTGACACTCATCCAGCTTTACAGAAAATGCTTAATGATGAGCTACATACAAAAACACAGAAATAAAGCCATTATTATGAATGGATGAGAAGGCAGAAACACCACCAAAAGACTACAAAAAAAATCCAAAGTAAAAATAAAAAGGAATACACATGGAAAAATGGCAGGGTCAAGTCATTGCTTCTTAATAGTTACCTTGAATGCATATGGCCTCATTTCTTCAGTTCAAAGATACAGACTGGCTGAATGGACTGAAAAACATGACCCATCTGTTTGCTGCTTACAAGAAATACATCTCACCAACAAAGATACATGCATACTGGAAGTACTGAATGGATGGAAAAACATAGTCGATACTAACAAAAATAAAAAAAGAATTGATGTTGCAATACTAATACCAGACAAAGTAGACAACAAAGGAGATGAAGGGCATTATTAATGATTAAGAGATCAATCCAACAGGAAGATGTGACTATAATACATGTATATTGTATTACTAATACAATAGTAATTGGATACTTCAATGCCTTTCTTTTACCAACAGACAGATCAACCAGACAGTAAATCAACCAGGAAATGGTTAATCAACACTATAGAGCAAATGAACTTAATAGACATCTAAAAAACATTTCACTCCATAGAGGCAAAATACATATCTTTTCATCAGTACATGGAACGTTCTTTAGGATAGACCATATGCTAGTCCATGAAGCAAGTCTCAGAAAATTAAAAAAAAAATCAAAAAACCCCATACATCATCTCACATAACAAGAGAATGAAAATATAAATCAACAACTCAAGATTCTCTAAAAACATGTATAAGCAAATTGAGACTGAACAGCATGCTCCTAATAGAAGAGTGGGTCATGGAAGAAATCAAAAATTTCTGGAAACAAATGAAGCTGACAATATATCTTATCAAAACCTATTTGATACAGCAACAGCAGTATTGAGAAGGTTCATAGCAATCAGGGTCTACATGAAGAAACTCGAAAGGAACCAAGTAAATGAGCTATCAGTACATTTCAAGGACCAAGAACATCAACAACAAACCATACTCAAACTAGTAGGAAGAAAGAAATATTTAAAATTATACAATAAACAAAATTGAAATATGGGGCCTGTGGTATGGCATAGCAGGTTAAACCGCCACCTGCACTGCCAGCATCCCATATTGGTGCCCTTTGAGTCCTGGATGCTCCACTTCTGACCCAGCTGTCTGCTGTGGCCTGGGAAAGCAGTAGAAGATGGCCCAAGTCCTTGGGCCCCTGCAGTCATGTGGGAGACACAGAAGCTCCTGGCACCAGGCTTCAGATTGGTGCAGCCAACTGGGGAGTAAACCAGTGGATGGAAGACCTCTCTCTCCCTCTCTCTGCATATATCCTTCTCTCTCTGTATAACCCTTTCAAATAAATAAATAAATATTTTAAAAATTGAAACATAAAAAATACATAAGTGAAATGAAAAGCTGGTATTTTTGAAAAAATAAAATGCACACACCATAACTGCAACTAACCAAACAAAAAAAAAAGACCAAAATTGATAAAGTCAATGTTGAAGAAGGAAATGTAACAACAGAAACAACAGAAATAAAAAGGAATCATTAGAAATTACTACAAAGAGCTGTATGCTAAGAAACTAGAAAACCTAGGAGAAATGGATAAATTCCTAGAAAGAGACAGTCTACCAAAATTATGTCATGAAGATACAGAAAACCTAACCAGACCAATATGGAGATTGAATCAGTAAAAAAGACCTTCCCAACAAAGAAAACCCCAGGATTGAATGGCTTCACTGCTGAATTCTACCAGATATTTAAAGAAGAACTAACTTCAATTTTTCTCAAGTTATTCAAAACAACTGAAAGGGAGGGAATCCTCCCAATTGCTTTCTATGAAGCCAGCATCACCATAACTTCTAAACCACAAAAAGATGCAACAGGGAAAGAGAACTGGAGACCAATTTCCCTGATGAACATAGATGCAACAATATTCAACAAAATTCTAGCCAATTGAATCCAACAAACATCAGAAATATCATTCACCTGGACAAAGTGGGATTTATCCCTCATAGGCAGAGATGGTTCAACATTCCCAAATCAATGTGATACACCACATAAGCAAACTAACGAACAAAAAGCATGTGATTATCTCAATAGATGCAGAGAAAGCATTTGATAAAGTACAACGCCCTTTTATGATGAAAAGTCAAAGCAAGTTGGGTATAGAGGAATATTCATCAACACAATCAAGGCAATTTATAACAAACCCACAACTAGCTTTCTATTGAATGGAGAAAAGTTGGAAGCATTCTCACTGAGATATGAACCCAGACAAGGATGCCCACTCTCACTACTGACATTCAAGATAGTCCTTGAAGTTTTAGCCAGAGCCATTAGGCAAGAAAAAGATTTCAAAGTGATACAAATTGGGAAAGAGGAAGTCATACTATCCCTAGTTGGAGATGCCATGATCCTCTATATAGGGGATCCAAAAGACTCTATTAAGAGACTATTGAAACTCACAGAAGAGATAAGTAAAGTAGCAGCATAGAAAATCAACACACAAAAATCAACAGCCTTTATATACACAACTCCAAGGCTGAGAAAGAACTTTTCAGATCAATCCATTCACATCAGCTACAAAAAAATCAAATATCTTGGAATAAATTTAACCAAGGATGTCAAATGTTTATTTGATGAAAATTACAAAACTTTAAAGAAAGGAATAGAATATACAATAAAAATAGAAAATCTCCCATGTTCATGGACTGGAAGAATAAAAATCATCAAAATGTCCATACTACCAAAAGCAATTTACAGATTCAATGCAATACCAATCAAAACACCATGGACATTTTTTTCAGATGTACAAAACATGATCCTGAAATTCATAGGAAACATAGGAGACCCCAAATAGCTAAAGAAATTCTATACAGCAAAAGCAAAGACAGAGGCATACCATATTTGAAGATCAATTATCATCCAAAGAGCCTGGTACTGGTACAAAAATAAATGGATAGTTTAATAGAACAGAACAGAAACTCCAGACATCAGTCCAAGCATCTACAACCAACTTATCTTTGAAAAACAGTTAAAATCAATCTCTGGAGTAAGGGCAGTCTCTTCAACAAATGTTGCTGGGAAAACTGGAAGCCACATGTAGAAATATGAAGAAAGACCCCTACCTTACACCTTACACAAAAATCCTCTTGAAATGGATTAAAGACCTAAATCTATGACCAAATGCAGTCAAATTATCAGAGAACACAGGAGAAATCCTGCAAGACAATGACACAGAAAAAAATTCTTAGAATGACTCCAGAGACACAGGCAATCAAAGTCAAAACTGACAACTGGGATTACATCAAATTGAGAAGCTTCTGTACTGCAAAAGAAATAATCAGCAAAGTGAAGAGGAGAAAATATTTGCAAACTACACAATTGATAAAGAATAACCAGGGACCGGCGCCGTGGCTCACTTGGTTAATCCTCTGCCTGTGGCACTGGCACAACATGTGGGCACTGGCTTCTAGTCCTGGTTGCTCTTTTTCCAGCCAAGCTCTCTTCTGTGGCCCAGGAGGGCAGTGGAGGATGGGCCAGGTTCTTGGGCCCCTGTACCTGCATGGGAGACCAGGAGGAAGCAACTGGCTCCTGGCTTTGGATTGGTGCAGCACTGGCCATGGCCACCATTTTCAGAAGTGTACCAAGGGAAGAAAGACCTTTCTCTCTGGCTCTCTCTCTCTCACTGTCTATGACTCTACCTGTCAAAATAAAAAAAAAGAATTAATAACCAAATTATATAAAGAGATCATGAAGCTCAACAATGAAAAAACAAACAACCTGGTTAAAAAAAATGGACAAAGGACTTAAACAGACATTTTTTTTTCAAAAGAGGAAATCCAAATTGCCAACAGACACATCAAAAAATGTTGAAGATCACTAGACATCAGGTTAATATAAATCAAAACCACAATGAGGTTTTATCTCAGCCCTGTTAGAATGGTTTTCACACAAAACCCAACAAACAAATGCTGGTGAGAATTTGTGGGAAAAGGTATTCCAATGCACTCTTGGTGGGAATGTAAAATGGTAAAGCCACTATGGAAGACAGTATGGAAATAACTCAGAAATATGAATATGGACTTTTCTATATGACCCCGCTCTCCCACTCCTAGGAATTTCACCAAGGGAAATGAAACCAGCAGCTCAAAGAATTATCTGAACCCCCATATTATTTACGCTCAATTCACAATAGCAAAGACGTGGAATCAACACAAATGCTTGACAAAGACTAGATAAAGAAATTAAGGAGTTATGTACACCATGGAATACTACACAGAAGTAAAATAAATGAAATCTGGTCATTTGCATCAAAATGGATGAATCTTGGAAACACCATACTTAGTGAAGCAAGCCAGAACCAAAGGGACAAAGATCATATATTCTCACTGACCCATGATAAGCAACAGAGCACCTAGAACCCAATCTTTACAAGTGAAATTGACACTATGAGAAGCAAAGATTCTGAACAGCCCTTGTCTCTAATTCTGAGGAACAATATTTTCTTTCTTTTTCTCTCTTAATATTTGTTGAATTCTTTTTTAACATAATTATATGTGTATAAAGTTAAATTAAAATATATACTAGCCAAAAATATAAATGTGAGTAAGAGAGGGAGGAGGAAAAGGGCTGTGGATGTAGGTGGCAGGACAAGCACAATGGGAAGAATCACCATGTTCCTAAAGTTGTAGTTATGATGTGTATAAAGTTTGCATCTGTAAATCTGTATAATTCTGTATACATTACCACTGATTTACTTCTAAGGGTATAGTCTAAGAACTAGACATGAGACCCCACATCCTCTAATGCTAAGGGGGAAAATAGCATTTTAAGTGTTAAAGTGATATCAATAGGATTAATAGGTAAAAAATAATAAATAGAATTAAAAAGGGGTAAGGGCTCCAACATGGCAAGCAGTCCAGAAAGCAAATGCACAGAATGACAATCATTTTAATTAGCACTCTGACCTCAGTATCATCCCTTAAGGCATGCTGGTCTGGCTGAAAAGGCCATTTGAGCAGTTCAAGCATGGAAAGCCAAAACTCTGTGGCAAAAAGTGTCTTACAAAAAGGACCATCTATGCTTGAAACCACAGTGATCATTAAAGGAGGTACTTTTCTCTGAAGATAGGAGAGAACTTACACATTGCTTATGGTTTTGTATAAATCCTGACAGATTCTGTAGATTCAAAAGGTTTCCATTGCTTAGGCAGCTCATGTCAAGAGCCCAGGGTGATCACTGAGGTCAATATAAGAGTGTTACTTGCTTGGGCCAGCACCGTGGTGCAGTAGCTTAATCCTCCACCTGTGGTACCAGCATCTCATATGGGCACTGGTTGCTGTTCCAGCAGATCTTCTTGCAATCCAGCTCTCTGCTATAGGCTGGGAAAGCAGTAGAGGGTGGAACAAGTCCTTGGGCCCCTACATGCACATGGGAGACTGGAGAAAGCACCATTTTCTTGCTTTTGATTGGCACATCTCCAGCCATTGCAGCCATTTGGGGAGTGAACCAATGGACAGAAGACCTTTCTCTCTGTCTCTCCTCTCACTATCTATAACTCCACCTCTCAAAAAATAAATATAATCTTTTTTAAAAAGAGTGTTAATTGTTAAATTAACAACAGGAGTCACTGTGCACTAACTTCTCATGCAAGACTTCTGCCCTCAAAGACTTCTATTAGAAGATTTAGTAATAAAACTTGTTTTCAAAGATTTACTCCATATTCGCATATTAAATGGAGAATATACTTACATCTCTTATAATTTAGGCCAATGTGTCCAACTCCGCTATTTGTTTTCGTATGTGCTTCATTAACTATCAGTGAAATTGTTCCCAAAGACCTCCTTTCTCTTAATGTATTAAATAAAGGATACTCTTATGTCACATAAGCTACAGTTATGTCTAAGTGCTCCCAGAAGATGTATCACTCTTGGCTGCTTCTTTAAAGTTAAGTTTCTCCAAAAAAAGAAAGGTAATAAACTTTGAGATGCAATGACTTTGTACAGCCCTGTCTCACTGTAGAGAAAGTTTCTTTATTCTTTTTTCTCTTACTTTTTTTTCTTTTATCATATGAATTGATGAACTCTTGACTTACCATGGACTTGATCTGTGTATAAACTTAATTAAAAATAGATGTTAGGATACAGTAAAACTGATAATAGGAGAGAGAGGAAAAGAGAGGTGGGAGGTTATACACGGTGGGAAGATTCTCTATATTCCTAAAATTGTACTTAAGAAATACATGAAGATTTTAGTCATTCAATAAGAGGTTAAAACAAAGAAAATGACTAAGTAAATATTCCTTATAGATATAGTTATCCTGAGAATGATAGAAGCAAACAAGCAATTTCAATGATTTTTTAAATGAAAAAGCTGACAACATGACACTCAAGTCCAGAGTCACTCTGGGCTCAATTTACCAAAAAGAAGGCTGAGGAGATGTGCAGAATCAAGATGGTGCAGGATTGTCTGGGAGACTGCTTTCTTGCAGAAAGAAGAAAAACATTACATAAAACATCAGGATCTCATACAGAACTCAAAATTCCCTGTGGGGTCAAAACAATGCCTGAGTAAGCCTTCCACATCTGAACATCATTTCCAATATGCTAGAATACACTGTTCTTCAGAGACAATGTGGCCTTTCCAAATCAAGGAGGTTAAAGGGGCTTCTCTAGGAAAATATTGGTTTAGGACCAGAAATGTAAGCCCTTATTCAGGGTAGAGGACAGGAATGGAGTCTTCCCATTTATGGAGAATTCTATAGACTTTGGACACTATCAGTATTTGGAAAATTTTCAAGGAGACGGAAACCAAAAGAAAAACTGAAACTAAAAGGAGGGTAAGAAAATGAGGCTCATGAGGTCTCCGTTACAATTCCCTTCATTTCTCAATAAGATATACTGCATCAACTTTACAGCTCAAAGTTCACTATTACCCCACTCTACTCTCAAGGAAATCATTTACACTTCCAGAGGACTGACTACATTAGCTTGGAATTATAAATAGGGAGATTGATTTGCACCCGCCAAGAAATGACACCTGTGAAATGACCAATGCCTGTATCTGAAAAAAAAAACACACACACACACACACACACACAGGGTTGTCAGATCTTAAGTTTGTAAGGTGAGACCTGACAGGATTCTAATCAGAAAGGAGGGACTGGATCAGGAGAGGCTGAGATAGTCAAGCCTGGCCTCTATAAAAAATTAGAATTAAAAGAAGATGCTTTAGCAAAGCAAAATGATCATCATTGAGCAAAGGAAAGGGAGAGACAGAGCATCAGAGAGAAAATGACCAGTAATAAAAAGGAAGAACACGTGAATCACCTTGGGAGCTGTGGAAAATTATCAAGCGTAAGAGAATTTCAATTTCTTGGCTGCCCATCAAAAGTCTCAGAAAAGGGTCTCAAATTTGATTAAGAGCAATGGTGTGTTGGTAATTTCTGGCTCCCTGGAAGGAAGTGAGACTTCCCCTATGTTGTAGTACTTAAGTGTGGTCTGAGAAGTACCTAGATCAGAATCAGGTGGATCTTGTTAAGCTTCAAGTAGGCAAGGGAGTCTGCACTTACATAGCTCCCAAGGTATTTCTTCTGAGTATAAAGTCTTACAACTTTGCTTCTTTGGGAACAAGAATGCTTGAGAAGGTGGTAGAGCAATAACCTACCCATGACTACCAAAGGGGAGCTCTCAAGGAAACAAAAGAGATTTTATCATTGATTTAACTTCCAAATGGGTCTCTGCATTGTTTCATGACATGAACACAGCCCTAAGAATTCACCATATCTGATGCTGGACCTGCAGGCATATCAGGTTTCTTAGGAGGCCCAGATTCTCAGACTCTTTTGCCTACCTCACCATATAGAGGAGCAAGATCATCATCAGTGAACCAGAGAAAGGAATGTAGTGATAGATCCACGATGAGTTTTATCACAAGTGAGCTACTAAAGAAAAAGGTGTGTGCACATGAAAGAGGAATGTGTAAAAGAAGCACCTGCTAGCTTCATTAAAGCTTCATTAAAAGGCAAATACCCTCAGTTCTAATCATTGGCCTCTACAAACATGATCCAGAAATGGAATTTACAAAGCAGAGCAAGATGAACAGTGGCCCCCACCACCAAAACTAAGGGAAAGATGGAATAGCATCAAGTGAAATGAATAAAGGAGTTTGTGAATATTAGTAATTACCAAGTAGTCAAGAAGTCAGCAAGTGTCCAGCCCTCTTCTTTTCCCTGCTTTTGTATCTCAGACTCCTACACAGCAAGTCCCGAAAATAATGGATAAGTCTTCTTTGTTGAATGAGAGCATAACAAGTTTTGAAAGTAGCCTACTTTCAAAATTTGCACTGGGCAACAGGCAATGTACTTGCTGTATATAATCCCCAAAAGACTCCTTGCAAGTATGGAGGCCTTTATTAATCCAGGATGACAACACAATATTCCCTTTCCTCATTTTCTTCAAGGCAAATTATTAAAAATATCAATTTTTAGCATACCCCCAACATGTACCCATATGCCTGAGCAGTAGGAAAAGAAAAGGAAAGAGAGAGAGAGAGAGAGAGAGAGAGAGAGAGAGAGAGAGAGAGATATAGGATGTGGGGGGGAACTGATTTTTCATCCACTGGTTCACTTCCCAAATGACTGCAGCAGCTAGCACTGGGCCAGCATGAAGCCAGAAAGTTTTTCCAGAACTCCTGCATTGGTGGCAGGAACCAAATATTTTGGCCATTTTCTGCTGCTTTTCCCAGGCCATTAACATGGATCTGTTTACAAAATGGAGCAGCTGGATATTGATCCAGTGTCCACAGAGGATGCTGGCCTAAAGGGAGGCGGCTTAATCTGCTATACCACAAAACCAGCCCCAGAAAACAACCATTTAAATTTTTTTGACAGGCAGAGTGGACAGTGAGAGAGATAGAGACAGAGAGAAAGGTCTTCCTTTACCTCTGGTTCAACCTCCAATGGCCGCCATGGCCAGCGTGCTGGGGCCCACGCACCATGCTAAGCTGAAGCCAGGAGCCAAGTGCTTCTCCTGGTCTCCCATGTGGTGCAGGCACAAGAACACAGGCCATCCTGCACTGCACTCCTGGGCCACAGCAGAGAGCTGGACTGGAAGAGGAGCAACCAGGACAGAATCTGGCACCCCGACCGGTACTAGATCCCGGGATGCCAGAGCCACTGGCAGAGGAATAGCCTAGTGAGCTGCGGCACCGGCCAACAATTTAATATTCTTCCATGAGATCCTTAATCTCATTTTTCATCGAAGTTGAAGGAAATTTATCATTTTCACCAGAATTTGAAGAGCTTTGTATGGTATTTCTGAGCCACAGTTTTTATGAAAAGAGACTAAATCTCTGGATTTGGGATCTACAACTTGCACCTTTAATTTTCTACAAAAGTTTAAACAGTACCTACACACAAAATTTTAGGCTCAAAAATGCCTAACTCTCTGATGATTGCATCTTTCATCTATCCAGGAACTTTCCCAGACCATTGTGATTAGAAGAGAACAGGGAAGATGCAAGCTGGCTGAATAAGAAAATGCTGTGCTGATTTAGACCATGGGAATGCAACAAAATAAAAAGGGAGGAACTGTATTCCCAGGGGACAGTTAGAGAGAAGTTTGCTGTAGAAATTCTACAGAAAGAAGAGACACACCATGGAGCAGCAGAGATGGTACAATCACATAATAGGGAGCAGAACACTGCCAGTGACTCTTGCAGCCAGTGGGTTCAGGGACACCATTTTCCAGAAGCAAGGTGAGAGGATGTGGCAACCCATGCCACTGGTAATGCTGCCTTAGGGAAAGCTTCCCAGGCCCCACTGACTTTGAGTTTGGACTGGAGCATGAATAGGGAGAAGTGAGTGTGCCTACCAAAGCCCATGAAGGAAGAGCACATTGCTTTTCTCATGTCACCACACACTGGTGCTCAGTAAATAGCAAGTAAGTGGCATCATAAGGAGAATAGACTGTTGCAGCCCAACAGTCTATTCACTGGACCTGCAGGCATATCAGAAAGGATATATAGGAAAGATTAATCTCTGGCCCCCATTGAATGTCAGTGTGTTCTGCAGGGATGCTGTTGGTGGGGCAACCATCAGCAAGGCACAGCACCAACCAACTTCTATTAGGCATGTGGATGTCTCTAGGAATACTGTGGCTCTCTCCATGGATGGGAGAGACTCTTGGGTTGAGAGTGGATCCCCTACTCTCTGTTACTGTAGGAGCCAATTCTCAATTCTTTGAGAATTCTGTGATTGTGCAATATAGTGTGGAGTGTGGCAAGATCTTCGTGTAATCATTGTATCTGGCTTCAGAGGCTCAGAGTTCCTTGATTGCCTGGAGTGGGTCATTACAGAGGTCCTGCACTCACACTGGGGAGACCACAGATCCTTGTGTAGTTCAAGCACCTGCTTGGGTGAGTACATAGGCACTGAGGACTAAACCTGGAGAGTGTTAATATTGACAAAGGGCTCAGGCTGTGTGCACACCATCCAATATGATCATAACACTACCCCTCCTGACAGTACAGGAGATCCACCAATCCTAATTTGAGAGACACATTGGGCTCTTGCTCCATCTTCAAGCACTGTGTGGAGTCACCTGGTCCACCCAGCACACAACACTGTATATGTGAAGGAGCAGACATTCCACTAAATCATAGAGACATATGTCAAAGATAAAAGCCCTCAAAGGAGAAAACCAAGCATTTCCATAAATGCCTAAAAATGAATGTAGAAATACAAGACTGATGAAGAAGGAACAAAACATTATTCATATATTTCACTATTAGAATGTGAAGAGGAAAAGGTCAATGAAATGCCTGAAAAGAAGTTCAAAACAATGGTCACACGATTACTCAAAGCACAGAAAAGCAAATACATTAGTTCAGGAAATCCATACCTGGCATCAGTGAGAAATTAGGGTATCATATGGAGAAACTGAATAGAAATCAAAGTGAAATATCAGAAAGGAGAATTCAATGTGTTAAACAAAAAATTCAGTGGAAAGCCTGAACAACAGACTTGTTAAAGCAGAACAATGAAAAGCTGAGCTAGAAAACAAATCCTTAGAGATAGCTCAGAAAAAAACAAACAGAAAAATGTATGAAAACTGAAGATAATGTTTCAGACTTACGGGAAACTATCAATTACCCATACATATATCTCTGAAGAGTTCCTGAAGGTGTGGAATGAGAGAATTGATTATAAGGCCTAGTCAATAAAATAACAGCAGAACAACTCCCTCATTTGGAGAAAGACAGGGACATCCAAGTACAGGAAGCACTCAGAACTCCTGAAAACAATTATCAGAAAATATTTTAACACAACATTTTATAGTCAGATTTTCAAAAGTAAAATATAAAGAAAAGATCCTAAAATGTGCACAAGAAAAACACTAGATTACCTTGAAAGAATCTCAAATTAGACTGACAGCTAATTTCTGCTCAGAAAACCAATAGCTAGGAGATAATGGAGATATATAGCCCAAGTACTTAAAAAAAAAAAACCTGCCAATCCAAAATATTGTTTCCTGCAAAGTTCTCATTTATGAATGAAGGTGAAATAAAGGCCTTTCAAAGCAAACAGATATTGAAAGAATTTGACAGCACTAAAACAGCACCACAAATGATACTTAAGGATGTGCTACACACAGAAACAGTCACAACAATAATTTGAAGGCAAAAAAATCTAGTAAAAGTACAATGGAACTCCAAAACAAACAACAGGACTATTAATGGAAAATGGCAAGAACAAGAAATTAATAGATTTCTGAATACATAGAACCTACAAAAAATGAGTCATGAAGTAATATGGAAGTCCAATGTACTACCCATTGCACAACAGTTCCAGCTCATGTAGGCATATAAACCTAAACAAAAACCAAGACAGAAATTCCATCAGTAATATAGACCCTCCCAACAATGAAAATCCAGGAACCCAATAGCTTCTCTGTTGAATTCTAGAAAGCTATTAAAGAATAGCTAATTCTAATTCTTCTAATTCTTCTCAAAGTACTCAAAAAATAAAAAAGGAGGAAATCCTCCCAAGCTCCTTGTATGAGGACAGTGTCACCTTAATTCTAAAACCAGAAACAGATACACAAAAAAGAAAGAGAACTATAGACCAATATTGATACAAAAATCCTCAACGAAATACTATCTAATTGAATTCGACAGCATCAGAATGATCATTCACCTGGATCAAGTGGGATTTACTGCCTGAGTGTGCAGGGATGGTTTATCATATACAAATCAACAAATGTGATACATCATATTAAGAAACTGAAGAATAAAATATCATATGATTATCTCATTAGCTGTGAATAAAGCACTTGATAAAATGCAAATACATCCAGGATGAAAAAAAGAAACTTAAACAAAATGGTCATAGAATTTACACACTAACACCATCAAGGCAGTTTATGACAAATCCACAGCCAGCATCAGATTCAATAGGGAAAAGCTGGAAGCATTTCCACTAAAATCTGGAAGCACACCAGTAGGTTCACTCTCCCATTCATACTCAATATAATTCTGGGAATTGTAGCTAAAGCCATTACTCAAGGAAAAGAAATCAAAGATGCAAATGGGATGGGAAGAAATCCTATTATTCTGGTTTGCAAATGATATGATCCTATACATACAAGAACCAAAGACTCCACACAGAGATTGCTGGAACTCATAAGAGTTTTGAAAAGGTGCAAGATATAGAATCAAATAACAAAGCAGTCTTCATATAAAGAATTTCATGTATGCGAATGAATAAGTTCAGACTCATCCACAATAGCTTCAAAACATGTATACACCTTGAGGTAATTTTAACCAACAATGTAGAAGAGCTCTATAATAAAAATTACAAAACACTAAGGAAAAAATAGAAGACAAAAATTGAAGTTTTCCCTGTTAAGGGTTTAGAAGAAATAATATCATTAACATGTCTAGAAGTATGAAACAAGACTCCTACCTTACACCCTATATAATAATCAACATACAATGTATCAGGGATCTGAATCTAATACATGAAATAATCATATAATTAGAGAAAAACACAGGGAAATCATTTCAAGAGATTGGCATCAGCAACACTGCTTGGTTAAGACCCAGAGGCACAGAACATCAAGACAAAAAAAACAGATAAATGGGATTACATTGAGCTAAGAAGGTTCTGCACTACAGAGGAAACACTCAACACAGTAAACAGCAACCAACAGAATGGGAGAAAATATTTGCAAAATTTTATTTGATAAAGGATTAATATTCCATATATATAAAGAGCTTAAGAAACTCAACAACAACAAAACAAATGACCCTTTAAGACATAGGCAAAGCAAATGAAAACACATTTTTCTGGGAAGTGAACCAGCGACGGAAAATCTCCCCCTCTCTCTCTGCCTCTCCTTCTCTGTGTAATTCTGACTTTCACACAAATAAATTCATCTTTTAAAAAACACAGTGAGGTTTCACCTCACACAAGTTAGAATGGCTTTCATCCAAAATTAAAGAATAACAAAGGCTAGCTAGAATGTGAGAAAAAGGGTACCCTCATACATTGTTGATGGAAATGTAAATTACTTCAACCATTATTTAAGACAGTATGGTTGGGGTTCACACTGTAGCATCATAGGTAAAGCTGCCACCTGCAGAGTCAGTATCCTATATGGGTACCAGTTTGAGTCTAGGCTGCCCAACTTCTGCTTTCTTCTGTAGCCTGGGAAATCAGTGGAAGATGGGTCAGATTCTTGGGCCCCTGTACACATATGGGGGATATGGAAAGATGCTCCTGCCTCCTACTTCAGCTATTATGGCCATTTGCATAGTGAACCAGCAGATGGAAGATATTCTCATTCTCTCTCTCTCTCTCTCTCTCTCTCTCTCTCTCTGCCTTTCCAATAAATAAAAAATAGTTAAAAAACACTTATGATGCAGAAAATTTGGGGAAACTAAGAAAAAATGCACCAAAGTGGCTGCCAGTTTGCAATTGTAAAAGAGACTCATAAAAAATCATATGAAGGAATCCCCCAAAATTTGTCAAAAATGTAATTCAAATGGGAAACAAATATGTATGTAGAATAATGGGCCTAAAGAACTTGAGTGTAGAGCTGAGGTTTCAACTTATTAAGAGAGGCTTTAAACGCTGATAGGAGAAGCCAAAATGGACAATTTCCTTATTATCTCCTTCCAATGGCAGGTGAAATTTCATCATACACACTTTCACTGAGGATGTAGCCATTTGAGGTTCCTGGTTTTAGCAGCTGCAACATTTTCCATTAGAGCCCAGAAACCACAGGCTTCCATATGGCTGGTAAAATCCAGTCCTCTTAGCAATGGAAGAGGACAAAGAAAAAGAAGACCGCTTCTCCCTGTGGCTTCCTGTTATCACTTCTTAAAAATGTTTAATTATTTATTTTCATTGTATTTCAAAAGCAGATTGACATAGAGATGATGGAGGGAGATCGTCCATCTGCTGGTTCACTTCCTGGGTGCCTGCAACAGCTGGGACTGGAACAGGCTAAAGCCAAGAGCTCAGAACTCAGCTGGAGTCACCAAATGGGTAACAGGGACCCAGGTACTTGAGCCATTACCTTTTCCTCCCAGGGTGCACATTAGCAGAGCTAGGACTCAAAGTCAGGCACTCAGATATGGGATGCAAGTGCCCCAAGAGGCAGCTTACCTGCTGCTCCAAATGCCCTCACTCCTATTCTCCTACTTCAGAGAAACCCTTTAAACTCAGCAATGCCTTTAAAAGGATATTTAATGTATTTAACTCCAATGTGCTAAATGAATTGTAATTAACACTTTTGTAGATTATCTATTAAATTGCTAGAAATGTAAGTATTCAGCAAAGTGTTAAATATAAGATTACTTAGTAAATACACGTGTTAGCTCTTCATTTAAAATCACAGAAATGAATCTGTATAGTCTCATTTGTGCATGTGATGGATATAAATATGTCAAAAAATCTATGTGTCAGGGGTTGTTGATGTGGTGTAGTATGCTGGGCCTCAGCCTGCAGTACCTGCATCCCATCATCTGGGCACTGGTTTGTGTCCTGGCAACTCTTCCAGTTGAGCTCTTTGCTGTGGCCTGGAAGGGCAGTTGAGGATGCTCCAGGTGCTTTGTCCCCTGCACCTGTGTGGGGGACCTGAACGAAGCCCACTGGCTCCTGGCTTTGGATCGATCCAGTTCTGAATGTTGCACCCATTCAGGGAGTGAGCCAGTGGATGCAGTATATCTCTTTCTGTATCTCCAACTCTTACAAATAAATAAATCTTAAAAAAATTAAGAAGTGCAAATTCTCAAGCCATAGCCCAGGAATCTCTAAGGATGAAGCTGTAATGTGTGTATGTTTTTACTGTATGTATGTATATGTCATTGTATATGTTTGTGTATGTGTCTGTTTGTGCATGTGTGTGTATGAATGCACATGTGTGTTTGTGTGTATATGTTTATTACATATCCACATATAGTTACTGCAATAAAATTTACTTACTTCATACTTCAAAAAATAAAAAAAATAAAATTCTGGAAAAGGGAGGCATTTCTGATTACAGCTTTTCATTCTTCTGAGTATGCAAGAGAATACCCTCTTTCTAATAATTCATGAATATATAGACGTGTTCCAAATTAAGAAAGTTATATAGTTATACTGCACATCTCAACTAAGAGTTCTATATGTTATTTTTCTATTTGAATTGATCTTTATTGTAGAAAGTGACATTTAAGGGTCTGGTACAAATAAGGGATCCACAGATGGCATTTAACAACCAGCATTAAACTTACTTGTTCACTAACTCCTGCTTGACACAAGTGCAGATAAGATACTACTGGGTTAATAGTAAGTATTTGATACTAGGCATGTTGCTGACCATGAATGAGGAGTAAGACTGCTATTGTTATGCCTTCTGGATGGGCAGTTAATAAGCACATGATGGTGTGAACGTAAGGGATGCTTGGTTGGAAAGACAGAGTTCAGTTGCAAGGGCACTGAATAATGAGAGAAGCTGACCTGTAACAAGAGGGTAAAAAAATACTCCAGAAAACAGACAGCTATACTCCACTTAAAAATGAGTAAAAGTTATCACAGGGAGAGAGTGTTCTTCTAAAGGCAACAGCATGGGCAAAACTCTGAGGTAGAAGAATGCACTAGAAAAGACTCTGGAGGTGCAGGCAATCAAAGCCAAAATTAACTATTGGGATTGCATCAGATTGAGAAGTTTCTGTACTGCAAAATAAACAGTCAGAAGAGTGAAGAGGAAACCGACAGAATGAGAAAAAATATTTGCAAACTACGCAACAGATAAAGGGTTGATAACCAGAATCTACAAAGAAATCAAACAACTCCACAACATCAAAACAAACAACCCACTTAAGAGATGGGCCAAGGACCTCAATAGACATTTTTCGAAAGAGGAAATCCAAATGGCCAACAGACACATGAAAAAATGTTCAAGATCACTAGCCATCAGGGAAATGCAAATCAAAACCACAATGAGGTTTCACCTCACCCCGGTAGAATGGCTCACATACAGAAATCTACCAACAACAGATGCAAAAAAGGACACTAACCCACTGTTGGTGGGAATGCAAACTGGTTAAGCCACTATGGAAGTCAGTCTGGAGATTCCTCAGAAACCTGAATATAACCCTACCATACAACCCAGCCATGCCACTCTTTGGAATTTACCCAAAGGAAATTAAATTGGCAAACAAAAAGCTGTCTGCACCTTAATGTTTATTGCAGCTCAATTCACAATAGCTAAGACCTGGAACCAACACAAATGCCCATCAACAGTAGACTAGATGAACAAATTATGGGACATATACTCTATATAATACTATACAGCAGTCAAAAACAATGAAATCTGGGCATTTGCAACAAGATGGAGGAATCTGGAAAACATTATGCTGAGTGAATTAAGCCAGCCCCAAAGAGACAAATATCATATGTTCTCCCTGATCAGTGACAACTGACTAAGCACCAAAGGAGAAACGTGTTGAAGTGAAATGGACACTATGAGAAACAGTGACTTGATCAGCTCTTGTGCTGTTGATGTACAATGTAATACTTTATCCATTTTAGTATTTTTCTTTGCCTTGTTCTAGTACTATTGGTTGAACTCTGTAATTAACACACAATTATTCTTAGGTGTTGAAATTTTAACTGAAAAGTGATCCCTGTTAAATATAAGAGTGGGAATAAGAGAGGGAGGAGATGTACAATTTGGGACATGCTCAATTGGACTTGCCCCAAATGGTGGACTTAGAAACGTGCAGGGGACATCAAGGTGGCATGTACCAATGCCATCTCACTACTCCAAGTGATCAATTTCAGTTCACAATTGATCACACTGATAGGTCTAAGAGTCAAAGGGATCACACAAACAAGACTAGTGTCTGCTAATACTAACTGATAGAATAAAAAAGGAGAGAATGATCCAACATGGGAAGCGGGATACACAGCAGACTCACAGAATGGCAGATGTCCTAAATAGCACTCTGGCCTCATATTCAGCTCTTAAGGCATTCAGATCTGGCTCAAGAGCCCATGAGAGTATTTTAGGCATGGAAAGCCAAGACACTCTAGCCAAAAAAAAAAAAAAAAACCCTAAGAGATAAAGATCTCTGCGAGTGAGATCCCAGTGGAAAGAACGGGGCCATCAAAGAAGGAGGTACCTTTCTCTGAAGGGAAGAGAGAACTTCCACTTTGACTATCACCCTGTCTGAATAAGATCGAAGTTGGTGAACTCAAAAGGCTTCCATAGCCTTGTCAACTCATGACTAGAGCCTAGGGAGATTACTGGTGCCATAAACAAGAGTCTCAAATTGTTAAGTCAACAACAGGAGTCACTGTGTACTTACTTCACATGTGGGATCTGTCCTTAATGTGTTGTCCAATGTGAAGTAATGCTATAACTAGTACTGAAACAGTATTTTACACTTTGTGTTTCTGTGTGGGTGAAAACTGATGAAATCTTTACTTAATATATAGTACATTGATCTGTATATAAAGAAAATTGAAAATGAATATTGATGTGAATGGAATGGGAGAGGGAGTAGGAGATGGGAGGGGTTTGAGTGGGAGGGAAATTATGGGGGGAGCCATTTTATTCCACAAACTATACTTTGGAAATTTATATTTACTATATGAGAAAAAATAATATAAAAATAGAAAAAAAAAGAAGAATGCATGACATATCCATGGTATCATACTATCAGATATTGCCAGACTCCAGAGGTTGTTAGGATTCAAATTCTACCTCTACCAACTACAATTTGTACTACCTTAGGCAAAATATAAAACCATGCTGAGTGCCCCTCATCTGTAAAATGAAGACAATTATTGTACTTATTTCATAGGCAGGTTGGATCAAGCAAATTAACAGTACATATCTAGTAGTGTTAGTTATTGTTATTGTTAGATATTATTCCTACATATATTATATAATATGATTTGATATTTTATACTACTTGTCTTGATAAAATTAAAACATTGATTATTCTCTCTTCTGTTAAAGGTAAAAAGACCATGCATAGACTTTTTTAATTTTTAGAAAGATAAAGCAGCTTATGTATATCCTATACATAAAATAACCATGCCCTCTAACAGTGCTGTGCAGTGACTTTTAGTAAATGTATGCAGGGGGGAAACCATCACCACAATCCAGCTTTAGGAAATTCCCATCACTCCAAAAGGTTCCCACAAGCATCTTTCTCCCGTTTTACCAATTTTACCAAGCAGACCCATGTAAGTCAGAAAATGCTATCTCTCCATATATATTTGCCTTTTCAGTATAAATGGAATCGTAGAACATGAGAAAAAAAGGCTTTGGTAGAATGAGGTGTGCAGTTGAAGAAGGCTTGGGGGCAGTGGTTTTATGCTGTGCAATGCTCCCATGGAAAGAAACATCAGTAGAGTTTCAACTTATTCTTTCCTCCCTTTTGGAATCTCCCAAGCCCACAGCAATAAAACCATGAAATTGCAATCATTTTTTTTTACAGCAGCATGTTGTAAGCAATGTCCAGAATCACAAAGCTATTCTTTGAGAATTGTGAAATTTACTTTGAAATATGAAAGGAAAATATTCCATAATGCAGTTCCAAGGGTACAAAGTAAGAATTAATGTCAATTAACTAACACGAAAGACCTAGAACATATTTTAAGTACAAAAGCCATCATACATTTTATGTAGAAATCTATTATGCCCCTTACTTTATTCAATAAGCCTATAAACTCCTAAAATACAGGGCTGAATTCATAGACTAAACTTGTTGCACTACAGCCATGGGCAGACACAGATATTTTCAATAAATTACTTCTGAGTTTATGAATGAACTTTACCAAGAAGCTAAGCAAACACAGTTTTCTGATTAGATCAAGCATTGAGAAATATGATTGGGATGATTTGAGTGATGTACCTGGCCTCCCATGTATGTGTGGGAGCAGTGCTGTGTCTAAGAATACTGATAGCAGCAGCAATTCATTGTGCTTCCTGTGAGCCAAGCATCCTGCACACATTTGTTTTTCATCCTCGCTGCTAATATGTGAGTTGGACACTAGGGTTTTATTTAAATTATAATATCTAAGAGTATTAGATGTGACTCAATCATTAAATAACAAGGTTAGTCTGTGTTATTCTGAATTTCAAACAAAATATTTTTAAATTATATCCAAGAGAATCAGATGAGAATCAATCATTAAATAACAAGGTTCTGTTTTTACTGGAGTAGGCTAATTAGAACACACTCTTAAAAATAGCATTTAAGGCCGGTGCCATGGCTCAACAGGCTAATCCTCCGCCTTGCGGCGCCGGCACACCGGGTTCTAGTCCCGGTCGGGGCACCGATCCTGTCCCGGTTGCCCCTCTTCCAGGCCAGCTCTCTGCTGTGGCCAGGGAGTGCAGTGGAGGATGGCCCAAGTGCTTGGGCTCTGCACCCCATGGGAGACCAGGATAAGCACCTGGCTCCTGCCATCGGAACAGCGTGGTGCGCCGGCCGCAGCGCGCTACCACGGCGGCCATTGGAGGGTGAACCAATGGCAAAAGGAAGACCTTTCTCTCTGTCTCTCTCTCACTGTCCACTCTGCCTGTCAAAAAAAAAAAAAACAACAAAAAATAGCATTTAAAAAGTCAAATCTAACCATTTTTTACTTAGAATTTAGAATATTTTTTTCCTTCAACTCATGATTCAACTATAGATTTGAATTCTGTGTGTGTGTGTGTGTGCGTGTTTGTGAGTATGTGGGGAATGTGTTAGAAAATATCTTGAAATTAGTTATTTTATTCTCTAAAGAGTTATATCAGTGGCTGACACTGTGGTACAGCATGTTAAGCTGCCATATGCAGTGCAGGCATCTGATATGGGTGCTGGTTTGAGTCTTGGATGTTCCTTTTCTGATCTACCTCAGTTCTAATGCTCCTGATAAAGCAGCAGATGATAACTCAAGTGCTTGGGCCTCTGCGCTCACATGGGAGACCCAAATAAAGTTCCTGGCTCCTGGCTGCAGCCTGACCTCGCACTGGCCATTGCTTCAGATGAGCACAGCTCCAGCCTCTCCCTCCCTCCTTTCCTCCTGCTTCCCCCACCTCTGCATTTCATATACATAAATAAAGGAATAACAACAACAATCTATTGAGCAGCTAGTATGGTTAAAAACATCTTTCCATGGATGAGAAAGACTTTGACACAGCAATTTTCAGGAGACTTATTGGAAAGGGCTGTCTGGAGTGTAAAGCAGAATCAGCAAATTAGAAGTTGAGCCACATTGCAATCACAACAGAAGCCTTAACTGATCTCACAAGATCATCTGAGGTCCCAATGCCCATTCAGAAAAAGCCCAATTTGAGATAAAGGTAAAACTTTGAACACCAACCAGTACTTAGACACAATATCCATCAAGAAAACAGAACCATGGCTGACATGGGAAATAATATCTAGGAGGGGACTCAGAGGAAGACCACCAAGAGCTAACACTACTGACAGTTGGCAAAAAAAGGAAGTCATGTGGACTACAAGCCACAGCACATCTTTTATTAGAGCATTCTCACAACAAGCTTAATGAAATAAATAATTTTATTATGGCCATTTTACAGATGTGAAAAATGACCTTAGAAAGTGTAAAATTTAAATAACTTATATAATTCATACAGTGAGTTGGTAATAAGGCCAATGTGTACTTCTTAAGTTTGTCTCCAAAGATTCCATTATTATTCATTTTCTCTGAAATGAAGAGGGAGAGGAGAATAGAGGCCATTCACAGGGGAGGGAGAGAAGGTTCTACAATATGGTACAAGGCAAGACATACAATAGACTGAAATTTCACATTGCTGTGGCATCTATGATAGTATAACCACTCTGACAAGGCCAAGAGTTCAATTGCAAATGTGAGGCCTAATTATGCACATTCTTCTTGGTTAATTTTCTTTTTTAATAAGATTCAGTTATTTATTTAAAAGTCAAAGTTATACAGAGAAGGAGAGGCAGAGGGATGTGGAAGGGCTTCCATCTGCTAGTTCACTCCCTAATTGGCTGCAATAATCCAAAGCAAATCCAGAGCTAGGAGCCAGGAGTTTCTGCAGGGTCTCCCTTGCAAGTGCAGGGGCCCAAGTACTTGGGCCATCTTGTACTGCTTCCCCATGCCATAGCAGAGAGCTGGATTGAAGGTGGAGCAGCTGGAACTTGAACTGGCACCCATATGGGATGCCAGCAATGCATGGGGTGGCTTTACCCAGTAGGCCACAGCACTGGCCCTTGGTTAACTTTCAGAAGGAAGTCAACCAGACAGTGTCAAGAATGGGTGCCACATAGTAGTTAGAGGGCAGACAGATGCTATCAACACAGACAATGACCCAATGGTGGACTACTGAGTTATGCCTCAGAAGCCTCATTTGTATCATTGGCTACAAATGTAAAAGTGAATGAAACCTGTCACAGACACCAAAAAAGATATTGTTTCCATGTCAATAATGCAAACTTAAGGCAGAGGCATCTGAACATCTTAGAAGATACTGACAATGACTGGTAAAAGGAGATATGACCTTGCTCAGGTTGTGATAATCAGAAGTATGCCTCTTTCTCCAGCCTTGACAAGGGGCAAGGCTGGTAAGTTATGGGTACAAATTTCAGGACACATGCTTCCAATATGTGGTGATTAACTGAAGCAACTTCTATGGCCTGCTTGAGTGTTGATGCTACAGAGGTGCTGGAGGAAATGTGCAGGCTCCTTGTCAGCATACCCCATCTGTACAAAGCACTAGGCTCAGTGGAGAAGAGATATTCCAGAGTGCCCATGCCAACCAAGGATCAGAAATGGTAAGTGAGAAGTGGGGAGGACCAATACCAGGGTTTATGGTAAAAGAAGAGTCCTGCCTTAATATGTTGACCATGCAGGTATACTAAGGGCTTGTCCTCCTTTTTGCCAATGACCCAGCAGAGCTATTTCATCACACTGATGAAGTAATACCTGATTCATTGCCAAGAGGTCACAATTACTTAGACTATGAGCCCAGTAAACAGGTGACTGTCACCCAGAGAGGTGTCTGTGGAATGCATGAACTACTACGCCAAAGGACCTGCTATGGAGACTATCTGGGGGGATGAGCCACATCAGTGCCAAGGAGTATCTGAAACAACACATGAGGTTTACTTGAAATGAGACAACTTGGGATCTCCCTTTAGTACGGCATCCAGTAGTGACCACCTTGATGTGGATGGCCAGATTGGGTATCAGCATTTTGAAAATTGATGAAGAGATGTCACAGAGCAAAACATGATGACACACCTCCAGCTGCACAGTTCTGAGTGATGGGCACAGCAGGAAGCTGCTGCTGTGAACACTCCATTGGGTGGTTATGCTTGGGTATTTTTTAGGGTGTTGAGGGTCTGCACAGCTTAACTTCAGGAACTATAACCATCAGGGCCAGGAGAGTTGATTTGGACTGCTGTAGGAGTCCTCTTAAAATAATAGAGGGGTGAGCATTGGGGAATAGCATGTAATATGGCTCTTTTGAAACCCATATCCTATATTAGGGTGTGTGGGTTTGAGTTCCAGTCCACTTCCAATCCAGCTTCCTACTAAAGTGCACCCTAGGAGGCAGCAGATAATAGCTCAAATACTTGGGTCTGTGCCACCCATACTGAGTTCTGGGATCTTCACTTCATGAAACCTGATGTTTTCACATTACAACCTGGAACAATCCCAGGTATTGTGAATACCTGGAGAGAGAACAGTGGGTGAGAGATCTCTGTGCCTTTAATGAGAATAAAATTAATTTTCAAAATTTAAATAAACCTCCTGCATCCATGTGGTCAAAGTGGAACTATTCCAGTTGTGCTCCTTTCCTGTGAGGATGGCAGCTGCATAGACTAATTGAAAAATGCCTAAATACCTCAGTGGCCTCCTTTTCTCAGTTGCGCATCATTGTTTGACATAAGGTAGTTTATGATGGAGTGTGTTATTTTCCAGATCACCAATACACATTGCAGCAAAGGAACACCTTATGTGCATCCACTTTGCATGGAGGACCCCATCAGCTCTGTTTTCCAGATGATATATCTTTCATGTGGGTTACAGGGACCCACATACTTCAGCCATCACTCCTTCCAAAAGTGAGTATTGGCAGAAAGCTGAAATTGAGAGTTGTGACTCTAACCTAGGCACACCAATATGGGATGTGGACATACTAGGCAAGGTTGTAACACATGCCAAATGTCGATCCCTCGATGAATTTTGGAAGTGCCTCTGTATATCCAAGGCTTTCAGAGAAAGGAGACAGAGCCTTCTGGGCCCTGCCCCTTTACTACATAGTTTCTGCTTCTCCCCAACATTGCACACCGCTTCACATGTCTCTCTCTGTGCATGCTTGTGCCTGAGGTCTATTCATGTGGATAGGGAAGATCAGCAGAGCACAGAAGAGTGGGTCTGGGGGACAAGTCAGATTAGGGAAAAACTGGACTGTGACAGTTTCTGCATGGATCCTGCCCAGTTAGAGACAAATATTTGGGGGTGCTGGGCCAGCAAGTAACACCACATTTACCAAGTGGCTATACAGTATTTAGTGACCACATATGAAGCAGAGGCAAATTGGACATCTACATGCCAAAACCTGAAATAGCTTTATATTACGCCAGGCATGAAAGTCAACTCAAAATGAATTGAAGACTTACATAAAAGGTCTGAGAATATAAACCCGCTTATAAACGGAAGCAGATTCATTGATATTATTCTCGACAATGATTGTTTACGTATGACACTAAAAGCACAAATGAAAAAGCAAAGGCTCCAAAAATCTAAGAAATATTCTTTATACGATAGGAAAAACAGAACAGATAAATCAAGGAAGGGAAGAAAGTACTGGAAAGTCTGAGCCTGAACACAGACAACTCAAAAGCAAATATTGTAATAAAAATCACACAAAGGATTGATCAGTTTTCCATTGAATATATACAAGTACTAACAGGTAGCTGAAAGTGGGCTCAAAAACTGCTAATGAAGACTACAATGCTAATCAAGACCGCAATGGTTATTATCTCATATATGTTAAAATGATTATTATCCAAAAGTAAAAAGATAACATTGGACCAGAGAGGAAAAAAAGGAATATAAAAATTGTTGGATAGAAAGTAAATTGGTACATCCAAAATAGAAAACAATGTGTAGGTCTTCAATCAAAATTAAACAGAACGTATGACAAAGCAATCCCACTACTGCATATGTATACAAAGGAAATCAAATCAGTATCTCAAAGGGACACATATCTCCACATTAATGGCAGCATTATCCACAAGAAAAAGATATGGAAACAACCCCATTGTTAACAGATGAGTAAAGAAACTGTGCTACACACACACACACAGAGAGAGAGAGAGAGAGAGAAATCACAGTCAACCTTAAAAAGAAAATTCTTCCATTTTGTCAGAACGAGGACCCAAAAATATGAATGTGGACATTAGGCTATTTGAAATAATGCACAGAAAAATAAATGCCACACAATGTCACTCATATGTGTCATCTAAGAAAGTCACACTTAATCACAAAACAGAATGGTGGTTCTCATGGGCTGATGTGGTTATCATGGGAAAATGTTAGCAGAACCCACATTTGAAGCTATGAGATAGATTAACACCTCAAGACCTTAATATTCAACACAGTAACTAGATGATTATATCACATACTCACAACTTGCTAATATCTTACATATGCTTTAATAACATAGGGGTGTAAGGTGATCGATATGTTAGATTGTTCTAATCATTTCATAATATATATGCACAAAAGGATTCCAGAAAGCTTATGAAAAAATGTAATCAGAAGATAATGTGAATTGTCCATAATTTTTAAGGTCCCCTCACATAGCAAAACATACCTTGAATATGCACAAATTGTGTCAATCATACTCTGACAATCTTGAAAAAATAAAACAAGCAAAAACACCTCTGATATTAAAATATAAATTCAAAATAACTTAGTAAACTAGACATATATTCAGGATTAGGAAGGCTTTCATGGAACAGAAATCGTTTCTAAAACACACACAAATTTGCGTAGCCAAAATTTCTATTTTGAAAGTGCAAATATAGATGGCATCTGTTAGGAAGAAGTGTAAGGGCTAAGATGATACCCCAGTACCAAATTACAGGGGCCCCCTGCCCTTCTAAAACCTCGGTAAAAACTCTGAGCCAAATAAAACTTCTGTTTCTACCTTACTCAATCTATGTTACTGTGTTACTGCAAAGAGAAAACAGAGTGAGACGTCCCAGAAACAGCTATCTGAAGAAGTCAGTGCCCTGGAAAAGACCCTGCAGCCACATATTTAGAAATCTCGGGGAACCAGGTCCCTGTGGGGAAGGGAGGAGGAACCCACAGCGCCTGCCCTGCATGAACCGCAGAACCGCACACACACAGCACCCACCTTCTCCCTAGTGACCACCCCAGCCCCACTGCACAACTGGGGAGATGCGGAGCTGCCTCCACACAGCTGCCCGCGATGGCTCCGGGGCCGAGAAGTCTCTGCGGGCAGAGAAGGGGCAGGACCTCGGGGGTCCTGGGTGCCGGCAGAGCCCCCAACCCACGGGTCTGGGGGGCCGAGGGAAGCCCTGTGCCAGCGCCAACATGGAGTCCAGCGTGCCGGGCCCGCGTCCTCCCAGCCTGCAGCTCTGTGTTCCCCTCTCGGGACCCCAGGCCCACACACACACCGTGTTGTGGTGTCTGGCTCCCTAGGTGCCCAGCGTCCCCGAGGAGCGAAGGTGGACAGAGGCAGAGCCCAACTTCGCCTGGGAGCCTTGCGGCGGCCGAGCTGTCTCCCAGACCTCACTCCGCCAGAACGCTAGGACGACTGTGACATCAAGGCCCGCGTGCTGACGCAGCGTGGAGGGCGACGTGCCTGATTGGACAGTGTGCTGGCCTGACGTGCACCAACGTCACAGAGGACGGAGCCAATCAGCATCCCCCCACAGCAGGCCCCCTGACATCAGGTGTCCTGGGTGGGAACAGGAGAACAGGCCTAGGCTCAGGTCTGCAGTGGCCACCCCGGGTGTGCACCTCCGAGCTCCTGCCGCCTGCTGGCCTCGCCCTGGTACCGTCCTTCTCCCTGTGGAGCCTTCCTGGCACTGGCTGGCCCTGCCTCAGTGAGTCCAGGTCTGTGTATCCACTTCCGGAGCCTTCGTTTCCTCGTGTTTCTGCTCGTTTTCCTGTTGGGCCATTGGTATTACTATGTAATACTGATTGGAATAATGCTTAAAGAGATAACATAATTTAATCATTTTCCTCTTTTCTCCTGTCAATATTTGTTGTCCACTCTGCCTACAGCACTCTAATATTGACTATTTCTTTCTTTCTGGTACTTGGTAATCTAATGGATTTGAAAAATATTGATCATTCCCGCAGCCTCATTAAATTTGTTTACCAGTCGTATTTGTTTCTAGATCTTACATATCCTCTCTAAATAAATCTCTGCAATATACTGACAATTAATTATTTAGAAATTGGTCTTTACACCTCTCCCCCCCCCCCCCCGCCCAATGCGGATGTCACCCTAGATACTGGCCTGAACCTAGAGTATTTTTTTTAAAGGGGGCTTATTTATTATCACTATTCCAAATGTACAACAAAATTAGAAAATAACCCCCCAAAACTCAATTCCCCCACCCCCACAACATTCTCCCCAATACAAATTAATTTTTCCCCAAAACCACAAACGTGAACTGGTCCTGGTATTTTCATAAAGAGTGCAGCTAAGAAACAGTTTAGAGAACATTGAATAGGATTCAGATTACATCCATTCTGTACTCTCAGTTCGGAGAGCTAATAATCCTACATGGATCCTGAACCTAGAATATTAACCACAGCCCCCGGCAACACCCACCACCCACCTCCTGCTATTCCTGGAAAGGGCAGACACTCCACGAAAACAAAGTATATCCCCAAAGATAAAAACCAATAGAAGGAAAAAATTTAAACATTAACCCCACAAATGATGAAAAACCAGAGTTGAAACTTAAGAAGAATTAGGAAACCACCATGACACCCCAGAGGAACATAACATCTCAATATTAGAATGTGAAGATGAAGAGATTGAGGAAATGCAAGAAATAGAAATCGGAAAATTAGTCATAGTATTACTAAAAAACAAAGAAGCAGCAAGTCCACAATCTAAAGAAATCCACAGATGACATGAATGAAAATTTTTCCCAAGAAATTGGTAATATAAAGAGAAACCACAATGAAATTTGAGAAATGAAGTTGAAAGTCTTAACAGCAGGTTTGATGAGGCAGAAGAACAAATATCTGAGGTAGAACAAACCCTTGAAAATCTTTTGGTCAGACAAAAACAAAAAAAGAAGAAAATAGAAAACTCAGAAACAGTGTTGGAGATCTACAGGGTACTATCAAACAACCCAACATAAGGGCCTCAGGAGTTCTTGAAGGGCTGGAAAAGCAGAAGGAATAGAAAGCCTATGCAGTGAAATAATTAGAAACTATTCCCAATTTTCAGAAAGAAAGGGATATTTGACTAGAGGAAGCACAGACTCCTAACAAACATGACCAGAAAAGACCCTAACTGCAAAACTGTAGTCAAACTTTCCACAGTAAAACATTAAAATAAGATTCTAAAATGGGCAAAAGAGAAATATGTAAAAGCAAATGGAGATTGAACAACATGCTTCTGAAAGGAAATCAAAAATTATCCGGAAACAAATGAAGATGACAATACATCCTAACAAAACCTATTGGATACAGCAACAGCAGTGTTGTGGGAAATTCACAGCAATCAGGGTCTACATGAAGAAACTGGAAAGGTACCAAGTAAATGAGCTATCAGTGCATTTCAAGGACCTAGAACATCAACAACAAACCACACTCACACTAGTAGGAAGAAATGAATATTTAAAATTATAGAATAAACAAAATTGAAATATGGGGCCTGTCACATGGCACAGCGGGTTAAGCCACTGCCTGCAGTGCCTTCATTCATATGGGTTCCCATTTGAGTCCTGACTGCTCCACTTCCGATCCAGCTCTCTGCTGTGGCCTGGGAAAGCAGCAGAAGATGGCCCAAGTCCTTGGGCCCCTGCAGTCACGTGGGAGACCCAGAAGAAGCTCCTGGCACCAGGCTTCAGATTGGCGCACCTCTGGACATTGCAGCCAATTGGGGAGGAAACCAGTGGACGGAAGGCCTCTCTCCCCCTCTCTGAATCTCCTTCTCTCTCTTTATAACATTTTCAAATAAATAAATAAATCTTTAAAACTTGAAACAGAAAAATACAGCAAATCAGTGAAATGAAAAGCTGTTTTTTTGAAAAAATAAACAAAATTCATATACCATAGGTGCAAGTAATCAAACCAAAAAAAAAAAAGACCAAAATCGATAAAACCAGAGTTGAAAAAGGAAGTGTAACAACAGAAACAACAGAAATAAAAAAAGAATCATTATAAATTATTACCCCACATCCTTGTATGAGGAGGGGGAAAATAGCATTTTAACTGTTAAAGTGATATCAATAGGATTAATAGGTAAAAATAATGGATAGAAATAAAAAGGGGTAAGGGCTCCAACATGGGAAGCAGCCCAGACAGCAGACTCATAGAATGACAATCACTTTATGTAGCACTCTAACCTCAGAATCAGACATTAAGGCATGATTGTCTGGCTGAGAAGACCATGAGAGCATTTCAGGCATCGAAATCCAAGAATCTGGCAAAAATTGTCTTAAAAAAAGGACATCTAGGCTTGAGGCCACAGTGGAAAGAAATGATCATTAAAGGAGGTACTTTTCTCTGAAGTTACACTTTGCTTAAGGTTTTGTATAAATACTGACAGATTTAGTGGATTTTAAAGGCTTGCATAGCTTAGGCAGCTCATGTCAATAGTCCTGGGTGATCACTGAGGTCATACATGGGAGTGTTAATTGAATGGCCAGCACAGGTAATCTTCCACCGATGGTGCTGGCATCCTACATGGGCACCAGTTTTAGTCCCAGCAGCTCTTCTTCCAATCCAGCTCTCTGCTATGGCCTGGGAAAGCAGGAGAGGATGGCCCAAGTCCTTGGGGCCCTGCATCCACGTGGGAGACCAGAGGAAGCACCTGGCTCCTGGCTTCAGATCAGCACATCTCTGGCCATTGCGGCGATTTGGGGAGTGAACTGATGAACAGAAGACCTTTCTCTGCGTCTCTCCCTCTCACTATCCGTAACTCTAACTCTCAAATACATAAATAAAAGTTTTTTAAAAGAGTGTTAATTGTTAAATTAGCAACAGAAGTCACTGTGCACTAACTTCCCAAGCACTCAAAGAGTTGCATTGGGAGAGTTACTAATAAAAATCGATTTCAAAGATTTACTCCATATTAGCGTATTAAGTGGAGGATATACACTCCATTGTTTGTTTTAGTAGTTGCTTCATTAACTAGCAACAAAATTGTTTCCAAAGACTTATTTTATCTTAATGTATTAAATAAAGGATACTCTTATGTCTCATAAGCTACAGTTATGTCTAAGTGCTCCCAAAAGATCTATCACTCTTGGCTGCTTCTTTAAAGTTAGTAAACTTCTCCAAAAAAAAAAAAAAAAAAAAAAAAGAAAGAAATGAAATTAACTTTGAGATGCAATGACTTTGAACAGCCCTGTCTCAACTGTAGAGAAAGTTTCTTTATTTTTTTTTCTTTAATCATACAAATAGATGAACTCTTGACTTACTGTAGAATTAATCTTCTGTGTATAAAGTTAATTGAAAATAGCCCTTAGGAAAAATAAAACTGATAATAGGAGAGAGAGGAAGAAGAGGGGTGGGACGTTAGACACGGTGGGAAGATTCTCTATATTCCTAAAATTTTACTTAAGAAATACACAAAGTTTCTATTCATTCAATAAGAGGTTAAAACAAAGAAAATGACTAAGTAAATGTTGCTTGTAGCTACATATATCCTGAGAAGGAGAGAAGCATAACGTGCTATTTCAATGATGTTTTTAAATGGAAAAGCTGACAGCTTGACACTCTAGTCCAGTGTCACGCCAGGCTCAGTTTACCGAAAAGAAGGCTGAGGAGATGTGCAGAATCAAGATGGTGCAGGATTGTCTGGGAGACTGCTTTCTTGCAGAAAGAAGAAAAACATTACATAAAACATCAAGATTTCCAACAGAGCTCAAAATTCCCTGTGGGGTCAAAACAATGCCTGAGTAAGCCTTCCACATCTGAACATCATTTCCAATATGCTAGAATACACTGTTCTTCAGAGACAATGTGGCCTTTCCAAATCAAGGAGGTTAAAGGGGCTTCTCTAGGAAAATATTGGTTTAGGACCAGAAATGTAAGCCCTTATTCATGGTAGAGGACAGGAATGGAGTCTTCCCATTTATGGAGAAATATATAGAGTTTGAACACTATCAGTATTTGGAAAATTTTCAAGGAGACGGAAACCAAAAGAAAAACTGAAACTAAAAGGAGGGTAAGAAAATGAGGCTCATGAGGTCTCCGTTACAATTCCCTTCATTTCTCAATAAGACATACTGCATCAACTTTACAGCTCAAAGTTCACTATTACCCCACTCTACTCTCAAGGAAATCATTTACACTTCCAGAGGACTGACTACATTAGCTTGGAATTATAAATAGGAAGATTGATTTGCACCTGCCAAGAAAACACACCTGTGAAAAGACCAATACCTGCATCTGAACAAAACCCACACACACTTCTCAGATTTTAAGTTTGTAAGGTGAGACCTGACAGGATTCTAATCAGAAAGGAGGGAATGGAACAGGAGACGGCTGAGATAGTCAAGCCTGACTTCATATGCAAAGATAAGAATTAAAACGAGGTGCTTTAGCAAACCAAATATGATCATCATTGAGCAAAAGAGAAAGAGAGGGCATCATGGAGAGAAAATGTCCAGCAATAAAAAGGAAGAACGCTGGAATCACCTTGGGAGATGTGGAATGTTATCAAGCAGAAGAGAATTTCAATTTCTTGGCTGCCCATCAAAAGTCTCAGAAAAGGGTCTCAAATTTAATTATGAGCGATGGTGTGTGGGTTATTTCTGGCTTCTTGGAATGGAGTGAGACTTTCCCTATGTTGTAGTACCTAAGTGTGGTCTGAAAAGTACCTGGATCAGAATCAGGCAGATCTTGTTATGCTCCAATTAAGCACAGGAGTCTGCACTTACACAGCTCCCAAGGAATTTCTTCCAAATATAAAGTCTTAAAAATTTGCTTCTTTGAAAGCAAATATGCTGGAGCAGGTGGCAGAGCAATAACCTACCAATGAATACCAAAGGAGAGCTCTCAAGAAAACATCAGAGATTTTATCATTGATTTAACTTCCAAATGGGTCTCTGCATTGTTTCATGATATGAACAGTGCACTAAGAATTCACCATATCTGACGCTGGACCTGCAGCCATATCAGGTTTCTTAGGGGGCCGAGATTCCCAGACTCTTTTACCTACCTCACTGTATAGAGGAGCAAGATCATCATTAGTGAACCAGAGAAAGGAATGTAGTGATAGGAAGATACATGGTAAGTCTTATCACAAGCGAGCTACTAAAGCAAAAGGCACTTGTCCATGGGAGAGGGCTGTGTAAAAGAAGCATCTGACACCTTTTTTAAACCTAAAGTAAAAGGCAAATGCCCTCAGTTCTGTTCACTGGCCTCTGCAACAACAATGCACAAATGGAATTTACAAAGTTGAGCAAGATGAACAGTGGCCCCCACCACCAAAACTAAGGGAAAGATGGAATAGCATCAAGTGAAATAAATCAAGGAGTCTGTGAACATTAGTAATCACCAAGTAGTCAAGAAGTCAGCAAGTGTCCAGCCCTCTTCTTTTCCCTGCTTTTGTCTCTCAGACTCCTACACAGCAAGTCCCGAAAATAATGGATAAGTCTTCAGTAGTTGGATTGATATCATAACAAGTTTTGAAAGTAGCCTACTTTCAAAATTTGCACTGGGCAACAGGCAATGTACTTGCTGTATATAATCTCCAAAAGACCCCTTACAAGTATGGAGGCCTTAATTAATCCAGGCTGATAAATCAATAATCTGTTTCCTCAATTTCTTCAAGGAAAATTATCAAAAATATGATTTTTCCATACCCCCAACGTGTATCCATATACCTGAGCAGCAGGAAAAGTATAAGAGAGAGAGTGAGGAGAGAGAGTAGTGATGGAGAGTGAGAGACTGAGAGACTGAGAGAGAGAGAGCAGATGCAGGGGGGAGGTGACGAGACTGATTTTCCATCTACTGGTTCACATCCCAAATGACGGCAACAGCTAGCATTGGGCCAGGTGAAACCAGAAAGCTTTTCCAGAACTCCCACACTGGTGGCAGGAGCCAAATACTTGGGCCATTTTCTGATGCTTTTCCAAGGCTATTAGCATGGAGCTGTTTAGGAAATGGAGCAGTTGCAGGGGAAAAGCCGCTATAATACAGAAGTTGTACTTTGGAAATTTATATTTATTAAATAAAAGTTGAAAAAAAGAGAAGAGATCCAGGAAAATGCAAGCTGGCTGAACAGGAAAAAGCTGTGCTGATTTAGACCATGGGAATGTAACAGAATAAAAAGGGAGGAATTGCATTCCCAGGGGACAGTTATAGAGACGTTTGCTGTGAAAATTTTACAGAAAGAAGAGACACGCCATGGAGCAGCAGAGATGGTACAATCACATAATAGGGAGAGGACACTGCCAGTGTCTCCTGCAGCCAGTGGAGGTCAGGGACACCATTTTCCAGAAGCAAGGTGAGAGGAACTGTGGCAACCCATGCCACTGGTGATACTGCCTTAGGGAGAGCATCACAGACCCCACTGACTTTGAGTTAGAACTGGAGCACCAATAGGGGGAAGGGAGTATGCCTGCCAAACCCCATGAAGGGAGAGCATTGCTTTCCTCACATCACCCCACCAGAGTGCTCAGTAACTAGCAAGGAAGTGGCAACACCTTCATAAGGTGACTAAACTGTTGCAGCCCACAGGCACTTGCAGGATTTTATAGGAAGGACAAATCTGTGCCCCCATTGAATGTCAGAGTGTTCTGAATGGATGCTGTTGGTGGGGTACCCAATTTGGACTTCAAAATGCTCTCCTCCCCTCACTCTATCAAGGTGCCTGGACTCAATGTGCCAAGGTGCAGCACCAGCCACCTTCTATCAGGCAATCAGAAGGATCCAGGAATACTTTGGCTCTCTCCGTGGATTGGTGAGATTCGGGAAGAGAGTGGATGCCCTACTCTCTATTACTGTAGGAGCCATGCTCCTTTGACTGAGAAGTCTGTGACTGTGCAATAGAGTGTGGAGTGTGGAAAGATCTTAGTGCAATCATCGTATCTGGCTTCAGAGGCCCAGAGTTCCCTGTGTTCATGGAGAGGGTCATCACAGAGGTCCTACACTCACACTGGGGAGACCACAGTCTCACAGGTCTCACCCTGGAGAGGATGTTAATATTGAAAAAGAGGGGCTGAGGCTGTGTGCACACCAGCCAATGTGATCATAACACTACCCCTCCTGACAGTACAGAGATCCACCAATCCTAATTTGAGAGACACACTGGGCTCTCGCTCCAACCTCAAGCACTGCTTGGAGTTCCCTGGCCCCTCCCAGCACACACCACTCAAAATGTGAAGGAGTAGACATTCCACTAAATCATAGAGGCATATGTCAAAGAGGAGAAAACCAAGTGTTTCCACAAATGCCTAAAAATGAATGTAGAAAGACAAGAAAAGGAAGAAGGAAGAAAACATTACTCACACAACATTTCACTATTAGAATGTGAAGAGGAAAAGGTTAATGAAAAGCCAGAAGAGGAGTTCAAAAGAATGGTCACAAGATTACTCAAAACACCCAGAAGCAAATACATTAGTTCAGGAAATCCATACCTGGCATCAGTGAGAAATTAGGGTGGCCTATAGAGATACTGAAGAGAAATCAAAGTGGAATATTAGAAGGAAGAATTCAATGCATTAGCCAAAAAATTCAATGGAAAGCATGAACAACAGACTTGTTGAGGCAGAGCAATGAAAAGCTGACCTAGAACACAAATCCTTAGAAACAGCTCAGAAAAAAAAAAATTTACAAAAACTGAAGATAATGTTTTAGACTTATACGAAACTCTCAATCATCCATACATATATCTCTGAAGAGTTCCTGAAGGTGTGGAATGAGAGAATTTATTATAAGGCCTATCCCATAAAATAACACCAGAACAATTCCCTCATTTGGAGAAATCAGGGACATCCAAGTACAGGAAGCACTCATAACTGCTGAATGAAATTGTCAGAAAATACTTTAATGCAACATATTATAGTCAGATTTTCAAAAGTAAAATATAAGAAAAACATCCTAAAATGTGCACAAGAAAAGCGCTACTAGATTACCTTGAAAGAATCTCAAATTAGACTGACAGCTAATTTCTCCTCAGAAAACCAATAGCTAGGCTATAATGGAGAGATACAGCCCAAGTACTTAAAAAAACTGCCAATCCAAAATATTGTCCCCTGCAAAGTTCTCATTTATGAATATAAGTGAAATTAAGGCCTTTCAAAGCAAACAGAAATTGAAGTCATTTCTCAGGACTAAAACAGCCCCACAAATGATACTTCAGGATGTGCTACACACAGAAACAGAGAAAGATACCCACATCAAGAAAGTGAAGGCAGAAAATCTAGTAAAAGTATAATGGAATTCCAAACAAACAATAGGACTATTGAAGAAAAATGGCAAGGACAAGAAATTGATAGATTTCTGGATACATAGAACCTAAAAAATTGAGTCATGAGTAATATACAAGTCCAATGCACTACCCATTGCACAACAGCACCAGCTCATGAAGGCATATAAAACCTAAACAAACAAAAACCAAGACAGAGATTTCATCAGTAATATAGAACCTCCCAACAATGGAAAGCCTGGAACCCAATCACTTTTCTGTTGAATTCTACAAAGCTATTAAAGAATAGCTAATTCTAATTCTTCTGGTTCTTCTCAAACTACTCAAAAAATCAAAAAGGGGGGAATCCCCCCAAACTCCGACAGTGCCACCTTAATTCTAAAACCAGAAACAGATTAACAAAATAGAGAACTATAGACCAATATAGATGCAAAAACCCTCAAAAAATAGTATCTAATTGAATTCAACAACATATAACAAAGATTATTCACCTGGGCAAAGTGCACTGTACTGTCTGAGTGTGCAGGGATGGTTCATCATATGCAAATCAACACATGTGATACATCATATTAAGAAACTGAAGAATAAAAACCCATATGATTATCTCATTGGTTGTGAATAAAGCATTTGATAAAATGCAAATACTTCCATGATAAAAACACCTTAAACAAAGTGGGCATAGATTTTACACACTAACACCATCAAGGCAGTATATGACAAACTCACAGCCAGCATCACAGTGAGTAGGGGAAAGCTGGAAGTATTTCCACTAAAATCTGGAACCACACTCGTAAGTTCACTCTTACCATTCGTACTCAATATAATTCTGGGAATGGTAGCTAAAGCCATTACACAAGAAAAAGAAATCAAAGGACTGAAAATGGGATGAGAAGAAATCATATTATACATGTTTGTAAATGATATGATCCTATACATACAGGAACCAAAAGCCTCCACACAGAGATTGCTGGAACTCATAAAAGAGTTTTGACAAGGTGAAGAATATACAATCAAAACAAAAACAGTCTCCATATAAACAGTTTCACATGTGACAGAGAATAACTAAGTTCACACTCATTCACAATAGCTTCAAAACATGTATACACCTTGAGGTAATTTTAACCAACAATGTGGAAAAGCTCTACAATAAAAAATACAAAACAGTAAGGAAAAAATAGCAGACAAAAAATTGAAGTTTTCCCTGTTAAGGGTTTAGAAGAAATAATATCAAAATGTCTAGAAGTATGGAACAAGACTCCTACCTTACACCCTATGTAATAATCAACATACAGTATATCAGGGATCTGATTCTAATACCTGAACTAAGCAGATTATAGAGGAAAACATAGCGAAACACTGCAAGACACTGGCATCAGCAAAAATGCTTGGTTAAGATCCAGAGGCACAGAAAATCAAGACAAAAAATAGACAAATGGGATTACATCAAGCTAAGAAGCACTACAAAGGAAATGCTCAACAAAGAAACAGCAACCAACAGAATGGGAGAAAATATTTGCAAATTTTTATTTTATGAAGGATTAATATCCATATATAGAAAGAGCTCAAGAAACTCAATAACAACAAAACAAATGACCCTTTAAGACATAGGCGAAGCAAAGGAGAACGCATTTTTCTGGAAGGTGAACCAGCAGATGGCAGACCTCCCTTGCTCTCTCTGCCTCTCCTTCTCTCTCTGTGTAACTCTGACTTTCAAATAAATAAATACATCTTAGAAAACACAGTGAGGTTTCACCTCACACCAGTTAGAATGGCTTTCATCCAAAATCAAAGAATAACAAATGCTAGCTAGAATATGGGAAAAAGGGTACCCTAATAAACTGTTGCTGGAAATGTAAATTACTACAACTATTATTTAAGACATTATGGTTGGGGCTGGTACGGTGGCATCACAGCTAAGGTTGCCGCCTGTGGTGTCAGCATCCCACAGCAGCACTGTTCGAGTCCAGGATGCTCCACTTCCAATCCAGCTCTCGGCTATGATCTGGGAAAACAGTGGAGAATGCCCCAGGTTCTTGGGCACCTGCACCCCTATGGGGGATATGGGAAGATGCTCCTGCCTTCTAGCTTTGGCCATTATGGCCATTTGCAGAGTGCACCAGCAGATGTAAGATTCCCATTCATATTCTCTCTCTCTCTCTCTCTCTCTCTCTCTCTCTCTCTCTCTCTCTCTCTCTCTCTCTTACTCACTGACTTTCCAATAAATAAGAAATAGCCAAAAACACTTATGTTACAGAACATTATTGGAGGAAAATAATCAAAAACACACCATAATGGCTGCCACTTTGTAACTGCAAAAGAGACTCATAAAAGATCACATGAAGGAACCCCCCAAAATTTGTCAAAAATGTAATTCAAATAGGAAACAATTATATATGTAGCATAGTGGGCCTAAAGAACTTGAGTGTAGAGCTGAGGGTTCCACTTCTTAAGAGAGGTTTTAAACACTGACAGGAGAAGTCAAAATGGACAATTTTCCTTATTATCTCCTTCTAATGGCAGGTGAAATTTCCTCATACACACTTTCACTGAGGATGCAGCCATTGGAGGTTCCTGGCTTTAGCAGCTGCCTCATTTCCCATTAAAGCCCAGAAGCCACAGGCATCTAATTTACCTCCAAATGGCTGGTAAAATCCAGTCCTCTGAGCAATTGAAAAGAACAAAGAAAAAGAAGTCTGTCTCTCCACAAGGTGTCCTGTTCTAGTCTTTAAAAATATTATTTGTTTCTTCTCATTGTATTTGATGAGCAGATTGACAGAGAGATGAGGGAGAGAGATGGTTCATCTACGGGTTCACTTCCTGGTTACCTGCAACAGCTGGGACTGGAACAGGCTAAATCCAGGAGCTCAACTGGAGTCACCAAATGGGTGACAGGGACCCAGGTACTTGAGCCATCACCTGTTGCCTTCCAGGGTGCACAATAGCAGGAAGCTGGAATGAGAAGCAAATCTAGGACTCAAAGTCAGGCACTTTGACTCAGCAATGCCTTTAAAGGGATAGTTAATATTCTTTAACGCCAATGTGCTAAATGAATTGTAATTGAAACTTTTGTAGATTATAAGTACTCAGCAAAGAATGTTAAATATAAGATTATTTAATAAATACATGTGTTAGCTCTTCATCTAAAAATCCCAGAAACAGATCTGTATAGTCTCATCTGTGCATGTGATGGATATAAATATGTCTAGAAACCATGTGTCTGGGGTTGAAGCTACGGTGTAGCAGGCTAGGCCTCAGCCTACAGTACCTACATCCCATATGGGCACAGGTTTGTGTCCTGGACACTCCTCTTCCAATTCTTCTCTTTACTACAGCCTGGAAAATCCATGGGGGATAGTCCAGGCACTTAGAACCCTGCACCTGTGTGGGGGACCCAAAAGAGGCCCCTGGGTCCTGGCGTTGGATCGATCCAGTTCTGGCTGTTGCAACCACTGGGGAGTGAGCCAGTGGATGAATTATATATATCTCTCTCTGTCTCTCCATATCTTTCAAATAAATAAACCTTAAAAAAATTAAGAAGTGCAAATTCTCAAGCCATAGCCAAGGAATTTTCTAAGGGTGAAGCTGTAATGTGTATATTTTTGTTATTGTATGGATATGCATGTCTTTGTATATGCTTGTGTACGTGTCTGTGCATGTGTGTATGTTTGTGCATGTGTGTATATGTTTATTACATATCCACATATAATTATTGCAATAAAATTTACTTACTGCATAAATAAAATAGAAGAAAAGGGAGGTAATTCTGAATACAGCTTTTCATCCTTCAGAGCCATCACTCAGAGCTGTGTCCCATGTCCACAGGACAGAGCCATCACACACACATGTCCTGTACCAACATGACAGATCCGTCCCCCAGGCCTTTGTCCTGTGCCCACACGACAGAGCCATCACCCAGGGCTGCGTCCTGTGCCCACATGACAGAATCCTCACCAAGGCCTGTGTCCTGTGCGTATGTGACAGAGCCACCTCCCAAGCCTGCGTCCTGTGCCGATGTGACAGAGCCAAAACCCAAGTCAGTCATGTGTGCATGTGACAGAGCCACCACACAGGCCTGCATCCTATCCCCACTTGACAGAGCCATCACACAGGCCTGTGTCCTGTACCCACATGACAGAGCCACCACCCAGGCCTGTGTCATTTGCCCGTGTGACACAGCCATCTCCCAGGCCTGCCATCCCACGTCCACATGATGGAGCTGTCATCCAGGCCTGTGTCCTGTGACTATGTGAAAGAGCCCCCACCCAGGAATGCATCCTATACCCACGTGACAGAGCCAGCACCCAGGCCTGCCATCCTGTACCCATGTGATACAGACATTACCCAGGCCTTCGCCCTGTGTCCACGTGACAGAGCCATCACCCAGGTCTGCATCCAGTACATATGGGACAGAGCCGTCACCCAGGCCTGTGTCCTTTGCCCACGTGACAGTGCCACCACCCAGGCCTTCATCCTGTACCCATGTGACAGAGCCTTCACCCAGGCCTGTGTCCTGTGCCCACATGACAGAGCCGTCACCCAGGCTTGCTGTCCTGTGCACATGTGAAAGAGCCATAGCCCAGGACTGGGTACTGTGACTATGTGACAGAGTCACCACCCAGACCTGCACTCAAAGCCCACATTACAGAGCCGTCACCCAGGCATGCATTCTTTGCCCACATGACAGAGCTACCACCCAGGCCGGCGTCCTGTTCCCTCTGACTGTGCCACCAACCAGGCCTGTGCCCCATGCCCAGGAAACAGAGCCATTACACAGGCATGTGTCTTGTGCCCACATACTGAGCCATCACCCAGGTCTGTGTCCTCTGTCCACAGGACAGATCCTTCACACAGGTCTGAGACCCTGTGCCCATGTGACTGATCCATCACCCTGGCCTTTGGCCTGTCCTATGTGACAGAGTCACCACCTAGGCCTGCGTCCTTTGCCCATGACAGAGCCAACACCCAGGAATATGTCCTGTGTCCACGGCACAGATCCATCACCCAGGCCTGTGTCCTGTGCCCAAATGACAGAGACATCACCCAGGCCTGTGTTCTGTGCCTAAGTGATAGAGCCATCATGAAGGTCTGCATCCTGTACCCACGTGACAGAGCCTTCAGCCAGACTTGCATCCTGTGCCCACGTAACTGAGCCGTCACCCTGGCCTGTGTCCTGTGCCTATGTGACAGAGCCATCACCCAGGCCTGCATCCTGTGCCCATGTGACAGATTCATCACTCAGGCCTGTGTCCTGTGCCCAAATGACAGAACTGTCACCAGGCCTGTGAACAGTGACTATGTGACAGAGCCACCACCAGGAATGAGACTTGTGTGGATGTGACAGAGCCACCACCCTGGCCTGTGTCCTGCGGTCATGTGACAAAACCATCACCCAGGCCGGCGTCCTCTGTCCACGTGACAGTCATCACCCAGGCTTGCGTCCGGTGCCCAGGTGACAAAAGCATCAACCATGCCTGCATCCAGGGCCCACATGATACAACCATCACCCAGGCTTGCTGTCTGTGCCCACGTGACAGAGTATCTCCCAGGCCTGGGTCCTGTGACTATGTGACAGAGCCACCACCCAGAGATGCGTCCAGGTCCATGTGACAGTGTCACCACCCAGGCCTGTGTTCTGTGACCACATGACAGAGCCGTCAGCCATTCCTGTATCTTAGACAAATGTGACAGGGCCACCACCCAAGTCTGCATCCTGTACCCATGTGACAGAATCATCACCCAGGCCTGTGTCCTTTGCCCACATGATAGTGCCACCACCTAGGCCTTCGTCCCGTACCCACATGACTAAGCATTCACCCAGGATTGTGTTCTGTGCACACATGACAGAGCAACCACCCAGGCCTGCATCCTGGGCCCATGACAGTTCCACAACCCAGGTATGTGTCTTGTACCTGTGTAACAGAGCCATTACACAGGCCTGTGTCTTGTGTCCACGTGACAGTGAAATCACCCTGGCCTGAGTCCTGTAACCACATGACAGAACCTTCACCCAGGCCTGTGTTCTGTGCACACATGACAGAGACACCTCCCAGGCCGGCGTCCTGTTCCCCTCTGACTGCGCCACCAACCAGGCCTGTGTCCTGTCCCAGGAGCCGTCACACAGGCATGTGTCTTGTGCCCACATGACAGAGCCGTCATCCAGGGCTGCATCCCATGCCCACATGACAGAGCCATCACCCAGGCCTTTGACATCTGCATATGTGACAGAGCCACCACCCAGGCCAGATGGTGCCCACATAACATCACACAGGACTGTGTCTTGTGCACACATGACAGAACTGTCACTCAGGCTTCTGTATTGTGCCCACATTACAGAGCCATGATCCAGGCCTGCTAGCCTGTGTCCACGTGACAGAGTCATCACGCAGTCCTGGGTCCTGTGACTATGTGACAAAAGCACCACCCAGGTTTGCATCCTGTACCGATGTGACAGAGCCGTAACCCAGGCCTGCATCTTTTCCCATGATTTCTGCCAGCACCAAGGCCTGTGTCCTGTACCCAGTTAACAGAGCTGTCACCCAGGCCTGCGTCCTGTGCCCATGTGACAGAGCCAACATCCAGGTCAGTCCTGTGTGCATGTGACAGAGCCACCTCCAAGGCCTGTGTCCTGTGCCCACATGACAAAACCGTCAACCAGAAATATGCCCCCTGTCCACGTGACAGTACCGTCACCTAGGCTTGCCTTCCTGTGCCCACATGAAAGAGCATTGCCCAGGTCTGGGTCCTGTGACTATGTGACAGAGCCACCACCCAGACCTGTGTCCAAGGCCCATGTTATAGATCTGTCACCCAAGCCTGCGTCTTGTGCCCACGTGACAGAGCCATCAGCCAGACTTACATCCTGGGCCTAAATGACAGAGCTGTCACCCAGTGCTATGTCCTATACCCACATGACAGAGCCACCAGCCAGGGCTGCGTCCTGTGGCAACATGACAGAGCCATCACCAAGGCCTGTGTCCTGTGACTATCTGACAGAGCCACCACCCAGGCCTGCATCCTGTGCCCATGTGACAGAACCACCACCCAGGCCTGAGTCTATTGACCCCCTGACAGATCCATCACCCAGGCCTGCGTCCTGTGCCCACATGACAGAGCTGTTACCCAGGCCTGTGTCCTGTGCCCACACAATAGAGTCATTACCCAAGCCTGCATCCTGTGCCTATGTGACAGAACACCACCCAGGTTAGTCCGGTGTTCACATAACAGAGCCTTCACCCAGGCCTGTGTCCTGTGCCCTCATGATTGATCCATCACCTAGGCATGTGTCCTCTACCCACATGAAAGAGCTGTCACCCAGGACTGTGTCTCGTGCCAACGTGATATAGCTGTCACACAGGCCTGTGTCCAGTGCCCACATGATACAGTTGTCATTCAAGCCTATGTATGGTGCCCATGTGATACAGTCGTCACCCAGGCCTGTGTCCTGTGAGTAGGTGACAGAGCCACCACCCAGCCTGCCATTCTGTGTACACGTGACAGAGCCGTCAACCAGGCCTGTTTCCTGTGACTATGTGAAAGAGCCCCCACCCAGGAATGTGTCCTGTGCCCACATGACAGAGCCAGCACCCAGGCCGGCGTCCTGTGCCCCTCTAACTGTGCCACCACCCACGCCTTTGTCCTGTACCCACAGGACAGATCCGATACACAGCACTGCATCTTTTGCCCACATGACAGATCCATCACACAGGCCTGTGTTCTATGCTCACATGACTGAGCCATCACCCAGGGTTGCATCCCGTGTTCACATGACAGAGCCGTCACCCAGGCCTGTGTCCTGTGCACTCAGAACAGATCTGTCACCCAGGCCTGTGTCCTGTGCCCACATGACAGAGCTGTCACCCAGGCTTTTGTCTTGTGCATTTGTGACAGAGCCACCATCGAGGGCTGCGTCCTGTGCCCATGTGACAAAACCACCACCCAGTTCAATCTGGTGCCCACGTAACAAAGCCATCATGCAGGCCTGTGTCCTGTGCACACATGACAGAGCTGTCACTCAGGCCTGCGTCCTGTACCCCTGTGACAAAGCCGTGACCCAGGCCTGCCATCCTGATTCCATGTGACAGAGCTGTCACCCAGCCCTGGGTCCTGTGACTATGTGACAGAACTACCACCCTGGTCTACATCCTGCATCGATGTGACAGAGAAATTACCCCGGCCTGCATCCTTTGCCCATGTGACTGAGCCACAACCAAGGCCTGCATCCTGTACCCACATGACAGAGCTGTCACCCAGGCCTGTGTTCTGTGCACACATGACAGAGCCGTCACCCAGGCCTGTGTCCTGTGCCCATGTGACAGAGCCACCACCCAGGTCAGTCCTGTGCCCATATGACAGAGCTGCCACCCAGGTCAGTCTGATGCCCACGTAATAGAGCCGTCACTGAGGCCAGTGTCCTGTGCCCTAATGACAGAGCCAACACCCAGCCCTGGGTCCTGTGACTATGTGACAGAAGAACAACTCAGGCCTGCGTCCTGTGCCTATGTGACAGAGCCATCACCCAAGCCTGCTGTCCTGTGACCACATAAGAGAGCCGACACCCAGCACTGGGTCCTGTGCTCATGTGACAAAGCCGCCACCCAGGTCAGTCATGTACAAATGAGACAGAGCCACCACAGAGGCCTGCGTCCTGTGCCCACATGACAGAGACATTACACAGGACTGTGTCGTGTGCTCACATGACAGATCCATCACACATGCCTGAACCTGTGCCTATGTGAAAGAGTCACCACCCAGTTTAGTCCAGTGCCCACGTAACAGAGCCGTCACACAGGACTGTGTCCTGTGCCCACATGACAGAGCTGTCACTCAGGCCTGCGTCCTGTGACCATGTGACTGATCCTTCACCCAGGCCTGTGTCCTGTGCCCACATGACAAAGGTGTCACCCAGGACTCTGTCCTGTGCTCACATGACAGAGCCGTCACCCAGGCCTGAGTTCTGTGCAACATGACAGAGCCACTACCCAAGAATGCATCCTGTGCCCATGTGACGAAGCCACCACCAGGTCAGACCTGTGCCCATGTAACAGAGCCATCACCCAGGCCTGTGTCCTGTGCCCACATGACAGAGTTGTCACCCTGGCCTGCATCCCGTGCCAACACAACAGAGCCATCACACAGGCCTGTGTCCTGTGCCCACATGATATAGCTGTCATTCAGGCCTGGATCCTGTGCCCACATGACAGTGCCACCACCCAGGCCTGCTTTTTGCCCACATGACAGATCCATCACCAGGCTTGCATCCTGTGCCAATGACAGAGCTTCACTCACCTGAGTCCTGTGCCCACGTGCTAGTGCCACCACCCGGCCTGTGTCTTTTGCCCACATGACAGATCCGTCACCAAGGTCTGCGTACTGTGCCCAAATGACACGTCCGTCACCCAGGCCTGTGTCCTGTGCCTATGTGACAGAACCACCAACCAGGTTAGTCCGGTGCCCAAGTAACAGAGCTGTCACCCAGGCCTGTATCCTGTGCCCACATGACACAGCCATAACAAGGCACTCTCCTGTGACCACATGACAGAGCTGTCACTCAGGCCTGCATCCTGTGCCCACATGACTGATCCATCACCCAGGCCTATGTCTATACCCACATGACTAGCCGTCACCCAGGCGTGTGTCCTCATGACAGAGCCACTACCCAGGCCTGTGTCTTTTGCCCACATGACAGATCCATCACCCAGGCCTGCATTCTGTGTCTATGACAGAGCTGTCAATTAGACCTACATCCCAGTCCCACGTTACAGAACCATCACCCAGGGCTGTGACCTGTACCCACATGACAGAGCCACCACCCAGGAATGTGTCATTTGCCCACATGACTAATCCATCACCCAGGCCTCCATCCGGTGACTATGTGACAGAGACACCACCCAGGAGTGCGTCCTGTGACTACTGAAAGAGCCACAGCCAGGAATGCATCCTGTGCCCACGTGACAGAACCAAAACCCAGGCCTGTGTCCTGTGCCCATGTGACCAAGCCAACACTCAGGCCTGTGTCCGGTACCCATGTAACAGAGCTGTCACACAGGCCAGTGTCTTGTGCCCACATGAGAGAGCTGTCACTCACGCATGTGTCCTGTGCCAACATGAAAGATCCGTCATCCACGCCTGTGTCCTGTGCCGACATGACAGAGCCGTCACTCAGGCCTGTGTCATGTGTCAACAAGACAGAGCTGTCAATCAAACCTGGGTTCTATGTCCACATGACTAATCCATCACCCAGGCCTGTGTCCAGTATCCATGTGACAGAGCCATCACCCAGGCCCGTGTCCTGTGCCCACGTGACAGAGCCACTACCCGGGCCTGCGTATTTTGCCTACGTGACAGTTATATCACCTAGGCCTGCATTCTGTGCCCATGACAGAGCTGTCAGACCTACATCCACAGCCCATATTACAGATACATAATCAAGGCCTGCATCCTGTGTCCACATGACAGAGCAGTGACCCAGGTCTGCATCCTGTACCCACATGACAGAGCCATCACCCAGCCCTGGGTCCTGTGATTATGTGATAGAACTACTACCCAGGCCTACGTCCTGTACCCACATGATACAGCCATTACCCAGGCTTGCATCATGTGCCTATATCACAGAGCCACCTGCCAGGCCTGCGCCCTGGGCCTATGTGACAGAGCCACCACCCAGGCCTGTGTCCTGTGCCCACATGACTGATCCATCACCGTGGCCTACTTTCTGTAGCATGACTGAGCCGTCACCCAGGCCTGTGTCCTGTGCCTATGTGACAGAGCCACCACCCAGGCCTGAGTCTTTTGCCCAAGTGACAAGTCCGTCACCCAGGCCTGCGTCCAGTGCCCAAATGATAGAGCCATCACCCAGGCCTGTGTCCTGTGACTATGTGTCAGAGACACCACCCAGGAGTGCGTCCTGTGCCCACGTGACAGAGCCATCACCCAGGCCTGTGTCCTATGACTATGTGACAAAACCATCAACCAGGCCTGCATCCTCTGTCCATGTGACAGAGCCATCACCCAGGCCTGTGTCCTGAGCCCAAATGACATAGGTGTCACCCAAGCTTGTGTCCTATACCCACGTGACAGAGCAACCACGCAGGCCTGTGTCATTTGCCCACATGACAGCTCAATCACCCAGGCCTGTCATCCTGTGTCCATGTGAAAGAGCTGACACCCAGCCCTGGGTCCTGTGACTATGTGAGAGAACTACCACCCAGGCCTGCGACCTGTATCTACATGATAGAGCTATTACCCAGGCCTGCGTCCTGTGCCTAAGTGATAGAGCCACCACCCAGGTCTGCATCCAGCACCCAAGCACAGAGCCGTCAGAAAGACTTGCGTTCTGTGCCCATGTGACAGAGCCTCCACCCAGGTCAGTCCAGTGCCCACGTAACAGAGCTGTCACCCAGGATTCTGTCCTGTGCCCACATACAGAGTCATCACCCTAGGCCTGTGTCCTGTGACTATGTGACAGAGCTGTCATCCAGGCCTGTGTCCTGTGCCCACATGACAGAGCTGTCACTCAGGCCTGTGTCCTGTGTCTATGTGACAAAACCGTCACCCAGGCCTGCCATCCTGTGTCCACGTGACAGAGCTGTCATCCAGGCCTGCATCCTGTGCCTAAGTGATAGAGCCGCCACCCAGGTCTGCATCATGTACCCACGACACAGAGCCGTCAGATAGACTTGCATCCTAAGGACACATGACAGAGCCACCACCCATACCTGCGTCCTGTGCCTATGTGACAGATCCACCACCCAGGCCTGTGTCCTGTGCCCATGAAAAGCTGTCACTGAGACCTGCATCCAAGGCACAAGTTACAGATTTGTAACCTAGGCCTGCAATCTATGCCCACATGGCAGAGCCACTTCCCAGGTCTACATCTTGTACCCACAACACAGAGCTGTCAGACAGACTTGCGTCCAGTGCCCACATAACAGAGCCATCACCCAGGCCTGTGTCCTGTGACTATGTAACAGAGCCACCACCCAGGCCTGCATCCTGTGCCCATGTGACAGAACCACCACCCAGGCCTGCGTCTATTGGCCATGTGACAGATCAATCACCCAGGCCTGTGTCCTGTGCCCAAATGACAGATACATCAGCCAGACCTGCGTCCTGGCCTAGGTGACAGAGCTACCACCCAGACCTGCATCCTGTGTACCTCTGACTGAGCCAACACCCAGGTCTGTGTCCTGTACCAACATAAAAGAGCCGTCACACAGGTCTGTGTATTAAGCTGATGTGACAGAGCCACCACCCAGGCCTCTGTCGCAGGCCCACATGACAGATCTGTCACCCAGTCCTGCGTCCTGTGCCCATGTAACAGAGCCGTCACCCAGCCCTGTGTCTTGTGCCTATGTGACAGAGCCACCACACAGGCCTGTGTCCTGGGCCCACGTGACAGAGCCATCATCCAGGCCTGTGTCCTGTTCCCACATGAAAGAGCTGTCACCCAGGGTGGCATTCTGTGCCCACATGACAGATCTGTCATCCAGGCCTGAGTCCCGTGCCCACATGAGAGAGCCGTCACACAGGCCCGTGTCCTGTGCCCACATGACAGAGCTGTTACTCAGGCCTGTGTCCTGTGCCCACGTGACAGAGAGTCACCCTGGCTTGCCGTCCTATGCCCACATGAGAGGGCCATTACCTAGTACTTCGTCCTGTGCCTACATGACAGAACCACCACCCAGGCCTGCGTCCCGTGCCTATGTGATAGAGCCACCCAGGCCTGTGTCCATTGCCGACATGACAGAGCCATCACCCAGGATTGCCGTCCTGTGCCCACATGAGAGAGCCAATCCCAGGCCTGGGTCCTGTCTCTATGTGACACAGCCACCACCCAGAGCATGTCCAAGGCCCATGTTACAGAGCCACCAACCAGGCCTGTGTTCTGTGCCCATGTGACAGAGCTGTCAGCCAGACCTGCATTCTGAGCCCATATGACTGAGCCAACACCCAGGCCTGTGTCCTGTACCAACGTAACAGAGCCATACAACAGACCTGTGTTCTCTGCCCTCATGACAGGGCTGTCACCCAGGCTTGTGTCCTGGGCCCGTGTGACAGAGCCACCGCCCAGGTCAGTCCAGTGCCCAAGTAACAGAGCCGTTACCCAAGCCTGTGTCCTGTGCTCACAAGACAGAGCCGTCTCCCAGACCTGTGTCCTGTGCCCACAAGACAGAGCTGTCAATCAAACCTGTCATCTATGCCCACGTGACTGATCCATCACCCAATCCTGCATCCTGCACCCACATGAACGAGCTGTCACTGAGGCATGCATCCTGTGCCCACATGACAGAGCCGTCACACAGGCCTGCGTCTTTTGCCCATGTGACAGATCCATCACCCAGGCCTGCGTTCTGTACCCAAGACAGAGCTGTCACTCAGACCTGTATCCACGGCCCATATTACAGATATGTAACCAAGGCCTTTGTCGTGTGTCCATGTGACAGAGCCGTGGCCCAAGTCTGCATCCTGTGTCCATGTGACAGAGCTGTCACCCAGCCCTGGGTCCTGTGACTATGGGTGACAGAACCACCACCTGAACCTGTGTCCTGTACCCACACGATACAGCCACCACCCAGGCCTGTGTCCTGGCTCACATGACAGATACATCACCCAGGCCTGCATCCTGTACCCTCATGACTGAGCCATCACCCAGGCCTGTGCCCTGTGACTATGTGACAGAGCTGTCACTCAGGCCTACGTCCTGTGCCCACAAAAGAGCTGTCACTCATCCTGCATCCATGGTCCACTTTACAAATTCGTAAGACAGGCCTGCATCCTGTACCCACGACACAGAGCCATTAGATAGACTTGCGTCCTGTGCCCATGTAACAGCCGTCACCCAGGCCTGTGTCCTGTGATTATGTAACAGAGCGAACACCCAGGCCTGCGTCTTGTGCCCATGTGAAAGAGCTACCACCCAGGCCTATGTCCTGTGCCCACAAGACAGAGCTGTCACTCAAACCTGCATCCTGTGCCCACGTGACGGAGCCACCACCCAGGCTTGCGTCTTTTGGCCACGTGATAGATCCATCACCCAGGTCTGCATTCTGGGCCCATGACAAAGCTGTCACTCAGACCTGCATCCAAGGACCACATTAAAGATACGTAACCAAGGCCTGCATCCTGTGCCCATGTGACAGAACCACCACCCAGGTCAGTCTGATGCCAACGGAACAGAGCCTTCACCCAGGCCTGTGTCCTGTGCCCACATGACAGAGTCGATATATACAGGCCTCAGTCTTTTTCCCACATGACAGATCCATCACCCAGGCCTGCTTCCTGTGCCTATGTGACAGAGCCACCATCCAGGCCTGTGTCCTGTGCTCACATGACTGATCCATCACCCAGGCCTGCATCCTGTACCCACGTAACCGAGCCATCACCTAGGCTTGTGTCCTGTGACTATGTGACATAGCCATCACCCAGGCCTGCCATCCTGTGTCCACATGACAGAGCCGAAACCCAGCCCTGTGTCCTGTACCCACGTGACTTATCCATCACCCAGGCTTGCGTCCTGTACCCACATGACAGAGCCACCACCCAGGCCTACGTCTTTTGACCACGTGACAGATCCATCACACAGGCCTGCGTTCTGGGCCCACGACAGCGCTGTCACTAAGACCTGAATCAAAGGCCCACATTAAAGATACGTAACCAAGGACTGCGTCCTGTGCCCATGTAACAAGCCACTACCCAGGTCAGTCCGGTGCCAATGGAACAGAACACACCCAGGCCTGTGTCCTGTGCCCACAAGACAGAGCTATCACTCAAACCTGCGTCTTGTGCCCATGTGGCAGAGCTGTCACTCAGGCCTGTGTCCTGTGCCTATGTGATTGATCCATCACCCAGGCCTGCATCCTGTACCCAAATGACAGAGCTGTCACCCAGGCATGCATCCTGTGCCCATGTGACAGAGCCACCACCCAGGCCTGCGTCTTTTGCCTATATGACAGATCCATCACACAGGCCTGTGTTCTATGCCTACATGACTGAGCCATTACCCAAGGTTGCATCCCGTGTTACCAGGATAGAGCCATCACCCAGGCCTGTATCCTGTGCATTCAGGACAGATTTGTCACACAGAGCTGCGTCCCGTGCCCACATGACAGAGCTGTCACCCAGGCCTTTGTCTTGTGCATTTGTGACAGAGTCACCCTCGAGGCCTGAGTCCTGTGCCCATGTGACAGAGCCGTGCCCAGACCTGCCGTTCTGAGTCCATTTGACAGAGCTGTCACCTAACCCAGGGTCCTCTGACTACGTCACATAACTACCACCCAGGTATGCATCCTGTACTGATATGACAGAGCCGTCAGCCAGGCCTGCGTCCTTGGTCCATTTGACTGAGCCACCACCAAGGCCTGTGTCTGGTACCCACATGACAGAGCCATCACCCAGGACTGCATCCCATGCCAACATGACAGAGCTGTCACCCCGACCTGTGTCCTGTGCCCACAAGACAGAGCTGTTAATCAAACCTGCCATCTATGCCCATGTGACTGATCCATCACCCAATCCTGTGTCCTTTGCCCACAGGAAAGTGCCATTGCCCAGCCGTGGGTACTGTGCCCCTGTGACAGAGCGCCACCCAGGTCAGTGATGACCGCATGTGACAGAGCCACCACACATGCTTGAGTCCTGTGCCCACATGACAGAGCCATCACCCAGCCCTGATCCTGTAACTATGTGACAGAACCCGCACCTAGGCCAGCATCCTGTACCCACGCGATAGAGCCACCACTCATGCCTGCGTCCTTTGCCCATTTCAAAGCCACCATCCAGACCAGTGTCCAGTACCTAAGAAACAGAGCTGTCACCCTTGCCTGTGTCCTGTGCCTTTGTGACAGAGGCACCCATGACTGTGTCCTGTGCCAACATTACAGATCCATCACCAAGGCCTGTGTCCTGTATCCACGTAACAGTGCCATTACCCAGGCCTATGTCCTGTGCTTATGTGACAGAGCCACCACTCAGGCCTGTGTTTGCCCACATGACGGATCCATCACCCTGGCCTGTGTGCTGTGCCCAAATGACAGAGCCATAACCCAGGCCTGTGTCCTGTGCCCACATGACAGAGCCGTCACCCACGGATGTGTCCTGTGCCTATATGACAGAGCCACCAAATAGGCCAGAGTCCTGTGCCTATGTGACAGAGGCACCACCCAGGCCTGCGTCTTTTGCCCACGTGACAGATCCATCACCCAGGCCTGTATCCTATGCCCACATGATACAGCTGTCATTCAGGCCTGCATCCCATTTCCATGTGACAGAGCCATCACCCAGGTCTCCTGTTCTGTGCCCATGTGACAGAACCACAACCCAGGCCTGCATCCTGTACCCCCGTGAACGAGCCATCACCCAGGCCTGCGTCCTGTGTCCACATGACAAAGCCACCAACCAGGCCTGCTTCTTTTGCCCACGTGACAGATCAATCACCAGGCCTGCATCCTGTGCCTATGTGACAGAGCCACCACTCAGGCCTGCGTCATTTGCGCACATGACAGATCTGTCACCCAGGCCTGTGTCCTGTGCCTATGTGACAGAGGCACCACCCAGGTTAGTCTGGTGTCCACATAACAGAGCCGTCAACCAGGCCTGTGTCCTGTTCCCACATGACAGAGCCATTACACAGGCCACTGTCCAGTGACCGAATGACGGAATTGTCACTCAGGTCTGCGTCCTTTGCCCACTTGACTGTTCCATCACCCAGGCCTGTGTCCTATCCCCATGTGACTAGCTGTCACCAGGTATGTGTCCTGTGCTCACGTGACAGAGTCACCACCCAGGCCTGTGTCATGTAACCATGTGACAGAGCCATCACCAAGGCCTGCGTCCTGTATCTCCATGACAGAGCCATAACCCAGGCCTGCGTCCTGTGCCCACGTGACAGTGCCACCACCCAGGCTGGCGTGTTTTGCCCATGTGACAGATCCACCAAGAGGTAAGTCCCATGCCCATATAACAGAGCCATCACCCAAGAGTGTATCCTATGACAATATGACAGATCTGTCACCCAGGCCTGTGTCTGTGTCCACATGACAGAGCCATCACCAAGGCCTGTGCCCTGTGCATATGTGATAGAGCCACCAACCAGGCCTGCATCCTGTGCCAATGTGACAGAGCCACCACCCAGGTCAGTCATGTGCACACGTGACAGAGCCACCACACAGGACTGCATACTGTGCCCCCTAGACAGAGCCGTCACACAGGCCTGTGACCTATGCCCACATGACAGAGCCACCACCCAGGCCTCTGTCCTGTGCCCACATGACAGAGCCAACACCCAGGCATGAGTCATTTGCCCATGTGGCAGATTCATCAGCCAGGCCTGTGTCCTGTGACTATGTGACAGAGCCAACACCCAGGTCAGTCTGGTGCCCTCGTAACAGAGACGTCACCCAGGCCCCTGTCCCATGCACACAGGACAGAGCCATCAACCAGGCCTGTAGCTAGCTGGATGGTGGTTGCTGGCACTCAAGCCAGCACTCCAATATCAGATGTGAGCATCCCAAGCTGCAGCTTAACCTGCTGAGATGAATTATTTTCCACAAGTTACATATCCCTCACAACAAGGAGGTAGGTGCCATTATCATCCAACTTTATCAGAAGTTGTAATGTTTAAACGCATGGCTACATGTCCAGGTTTACACACACATAAATGAGTCCAATCCAGGCATCTAACTCCAGAGCGTACAGACTTAACCATGGCAAAACCCCACACTTTATGAAACGCTGGTAGCACACAAATATGTAGCCAATGAGGAATACTACACAATTCACCCCTAACCTGCTAATTTGTAATTGTCCTAACCATGTTGACTTCCCACAAGAAAGCACGCTTTATGAGCCAAGCAGGCCTGATAGTACTGGAGTGAGGGGTACACTGTACTGTATGTTGTCCAGCTGCTTGGCTTCTTTTGGCCTCAGTTTCCCTACAGATAAAATAAAACCAGTGTCCAACTCACACAGTAGCAGAGAGGATGAAAACCAAATGTGTACAGGATGCTTGGCTCACAGGAAGCACAATAAATTGCTGCTGCTATCAGTATTCTTAAACACAGCACTGCTCCCACAGCTTGTAACCAAAGCTGGGTATACAGTAAGTCACTGAAAAAAATATAGGCTTTTGGGTTTTCTCATATCTTTCAGGTTCCTTGGGTACTACTTCTCAGTCAACAACCATTTGAGCAGTTTCTAGCCCATGTCAGGCTGTTCAAAGAGGAGAACCAAACAGAAATTTGTCTTCAACTCACTACATACTGCTATTGCTGTCAGCCCCAACTTATTTTCCTTCTACTACAAAATTAGAAGGCACACACCCTCTCCAGGCAAATTCACCAACATATTAAACACCTCACCCTAGTGCCACTGGAATTATTTTATCACATTCATGCAAATCCATGCAGTGTGAAGATGACAGAAACACCATAGAAACAGCTGTAGGAAGAGGTCAGTGCCCTGGAAGAGACCCTGCAGCCACATATTTAGAAATCTCGGGGAACCAGGTCCCTGTGGGGAAGGGAGGAGGAACCCACAGCGCCTGCCCCGCATGAACCGCAGAACCGCACACACACACACACAGCGCCCGCATTCTCCCTAGTGACCACCCCAGCCCCACTGCACAACCGGGGAGACGCGGAGCTACCGCCACACAGCTGCCCGCGATGGCTCCGGGGCCGAGAAGTCTCTGCGGGCAGAGAAGGAGCAGGACCTCGGGGGTCCTGGGTGCCGGCAGAGCCCCCAACCCACGGGTCTGGGGGGCCGAGGGAAGCCCTGTGCCAGCGCCAACATGGAGTCTAGGGTGCCAGGCCCGCGTCCTCCCGGCCTGCGGCTCCGTGCTCCCCTCTCAGGACCCCAGGCCCATACACTCACCTTGTCGCGGTGTCCGGCTCCCTAGGTGCCCAGCGTCCCCGAGGAGCGAAGGTGGACAGAGGCAGAGCCCGACTTCACCTGGGAGCCTCACGGCGGCCGAACTGTCTCCCAGACCTCACTCCGCCAGAACGCTAGGACGACTGTGACGTCAAGGCCCGCGTGCTGACGCAGCGTGGAGGGCGCCGTGCCTGATTGGACAGTGTGCCGGCCTGGCATGCACCAACGTCACAGAGGACGGAGCCAATCAGCATCCCCCACAGCAGGCCCCCTGACGTCAGGTGTCCTGGGCGGGAACAGGAGGACAGGCCTGGGCTCAGCTCTGCAGTGGCCGCCCCAGGGTGCGCACCTCTGAGCTCCTGCCGCCCGTGGCCTCACCCTGGTCCCGTCCTTCTCCCTGCGGATCCTGCCTGGCGCTGGCCGGCCCTGCCTCAGTTATTCCAGGTCTGTGTATCCACTTCCAGAGCCTTCGTTTCCTCGTGTTTCTGCTCGTTTTCCTGTTGGGCCATTGGTATTACTATGTAATACTGACTGGAATAATGCTGAAAGAAATCACAATCGTTTTGCTTGTTTGTTTGTTTGTTTATCTTTTCTCCTGTCAATATTCGTTGTCCACTCTGCCTGTTGGCTTCTAATACTGTCTGTCTCTTTCTTTCTGGTACTTGGTAATCTCATGGATTTTATTTTTAACTTTTATTTAGTAAATATAAATTTCCAAAGTACAACTTGGGGATTATAGCCGCTCTTTCCCCCCATAACCTCCCTCCCACCCGCGACCATCCCATCTCCCACTCCTCCTCCCATCGCATTCACATCAAGATTCATTTTCAATTATCTTATATAGAGAAGATCCCACAACCTCATTAAATTCATTTATCAGTTGTATTTGTTTCTAGTTATTATGGATTCTCTATAAAGAATTATCTCGAATATAATGACAATTATTTGTTTAGAAATTGGTTAGAAGTTGGTCTTTACACCCAATTTTTCTTTTTGCTCTCCCGCCCCCACCCCCACCCCACACACTACTCTCCCAGTAAGGAGTTGGAGGTAGTGAGACTTCCTGGTCTAGGCTTACTTCCGAAAAAGCTGTCAATTCTGTATTAGATGTGTGGTTCCTTTCAGGAGCCTTTTAAACAATCTTGATCAGAGTAAGAAAGCCACTGCTTTTTACTATACTGCCAGCAGGTTTTTAATTACCTGTATATTTTTAAATGTTTTTCAACATTAAATTGTCATGTGATTTTCTCCTTGAATTTTTCACCTACCTGGAGAATTTGCATGGCTTGTTTAGAAATGTTAACCACTTCCTGTATTTTTTATTATATGTCACTGGTTATCCATAATATTTTCATATGTGGTTTAATTTACTATAAAAATACTAAGGATTTATACATCTGTATAGAAAAGAGAGGCTCATACTTAATTCATATTTCAAGTTCTGGTCACCTTCATCATAATCAATGTAATGCTGGCTTTCTAAAAGAAATGTGAAAATATTCTACGCTTATTTATATTTGGTACATCTGAGAAATATAGATATGTTTTTTTATTTCTTAAATGTTTGGAATATTTTGTGTTTCAGTAACTGAAGTTTTGACTCTGTAACTGTTTGATTGGGTGGAGGTCTTCAAATTGGGATTCAACTTGCTTGGTTTAATTTGGAGTTTTCCTACTTTACATTCCTTATATTGGATTTTAGGAATTTACATTTGTGTTTGTGAATTTGATTTTCAAAGTATAGTGGGTTTTTATCTCTAGTCTAATTTTTACCCCTAAGAGTTTTACATTTTTTCTAGATCTTGACAAGGCCATCTGCTCTGTAAACATTGTTTTTGTTTTTTTGTTTTTGTTTTTTGGTGTTTTTTTTTTTTTTTTGACAGGCAGGTGTAGGGAACCAGACCGGAGGAACCGTGCCCCTAAGATGGCGCCGACTCCCTGCTTCCGGGTTCTTCCTCATCTCAGGGAGTTCCCGCTCTTGCTCGCTCCTTCCCGCCTTAGATTTCCCGCTCTAGCTCGCTCCTTCCCGCCTTGCCACGAGATTGTCCTATCCCCGCGCTTCTAGCCTATCACCTGATTTGTGACGTGTATTGTGCATATAAACCCTTGCTACGCGGGTGTAAGGGAAGTTCCTGCCCAGAAGAGATCGAAGCTGGATCTCCTGCTTGCCGAGCAATAAAGGAACCCCGTGCAAAGTGTTCGGTCTCTGTCTCTTGCTGGACGAGGACGGCGCCGAGCAGCTGGTGGCCCGTACGGGGAACTTCCTCTACGTTGCCCGGTAAGTAGAAGGTAAGCGAGGTCAGTCTTACCGTCTGGGCCCCGCGAGTGAGGTATATCTCGTGGTTGGAGGGTGGACGCACCCTAAGATAGCGGACGTGTTTCCCCGCTTTAAACTGAAAGAATAGCAGACTTGTTCCCCCGCTTTAAACTGAAAATAAGATAGCGGACGTGTCTTCCCGCTTTAAACTGAAAATGGGAAATTCATCTAGCCATTCAATGTTGCTTAATCCGTTAAAAGCATTATTGCGTAGCAAAGGGATTAAGGTTTCTAAGACCACACTTGTCAGGTTCCTTGGAAGTGTTGATTTCTTTGCGCCGTGGCTCACCCACGAGGGCCAAATAACTCTTGAGTCTTGGGAGAAATTAGGAAAGGATCTCCGGCGCACAGTTAACGATCCCCAGGAACCCGATATTGACCCCGTTGTTCTCCCCTTATGGGAACTACTGCGGGCGTGCCTCCAAGAGGAGAGGTCGGTGGGAGCGGACCGCCCGACTCTTACGGCGGTTCGCGAGGCTCTCGAGGAAGTTCGTTCTCAGAGCTCGGACGGCGCCCGGGACCTCATACAATTTAAGGACACGGGATGCCAGACTTCCTCACTGGCCTCAGGCTCCGAATGTGGCTCCGCCTCCTCTGAGTCTGAGGGGGAAGGGGACGGCGATCCTAAATCCCCGCCTCCTACGTATGCGCAGCTGCGGCAAAAGTTAAAAGATGCCTGTTTACGCCCTCTAGTGCCTACGGCTCCTCCCATCGATGTCGTGCCCGCCCATCAGATTAAAGACGCAGCGCCTCCTACTGGCGGTCATGTAGGCGTGCCTCAGCCCCATCTAACACCCGTGCCGCCATGGCCATTAAACGTCCCAAATGTGCCACCTTTTTCAGGCAGACAGTTTCATCAACAAGCCTGGAAACAGTTGCAAACTGGCGCTCCCGCTGCCCCCGCTCAGGCTTACCCTGTTTTGGCTTTGGGCACGCGAGAGGCCCGGCACGAACCATTGGACATGACAGTATTAAAACAACTTAAGGCTGCGGTCCATGACTATGGACCCACAGCCCCATTCACATTGTCACTCCTTGAATCAGTCGGCCAGTCCATTTTAACACCTAGCGACTGGACCCAATTGGCTCGGGCCTGTTTAAGTCCAGGCGGCTTTCTTTTGTGGCAATCTATGAATACAGAGTGCTGTCATGACCAGGCAGATGAAAATGCTGAGGACGGCCACCCTACGTGGAATGCTGATATGCTTTTAGGGCGTGGACCTTATCAGGCTGACCAGACCCAATTCCCTAGACAAATATACAGGCAAATTTCCAACTGTGCCCAACGTGCGTGGAGGCAGGCGTCCAATCCAAGTGACTCAGCTAGCCACCTCACCAAGATCGTTCAGGGCACGGCCGAACCCTTCGCTGATTTTGTCGCTCGCATACTTGAGGCTGCGTCGCGTATTTTCCCTTCCGAGGTTGACGTTCAGCCACTGGTCAAACAAATTATTTTTGAGCAGGCTAATAAAGAGTGCAAAAACATTCTTCGACAATATAGACATAAATCTCTGGACTCCTGGTTAAAATACTGCAGAGATACCGGTGGGCCACTTACTAATGCGGGCCTAGCTGCGATGCTGGCAAAAGTCAAAGAAAACAGTCCAAAATCTAAATCGACCCGACCCCCCATATCTTCAGGACTTTGCTTCCAATGTCATCAACCGGGTCACAGAAAACGCGATTGCCCCAATCTCAGCCATGGGTATTCCACGGCACAGCCTTCAGGCATAGAGCCTTGTCGCCGTTGCCGCAAGGGCCCTCATAGGGCAGAGGTATGCCGTTCTGCTTTCGATATCGATGGCAACCCACTTACAGGTAGCGCCCAGGGGCCAAAAAACGGCCAGAGGGGGCTCCCCAACCCAGCGAGGAGCCCCCAAAATCAAATCTACTCTCAGGTTCCACCTCCCGTGTCTGCGCTACACCCAGTGCACCCTCAGCCCGTGCCACTCACGGGTCCGCAGGCCTGGACCTCCGCGCCACCTCCCCTCTCCTCTTAACTCCGGAGATGGGGGTACAATTAGTGGAGAGCGACTGCTCCGGTCCTCTGCCCCCGGATTCGGTTGGATTAGTGTTGGGTCGGTCCTCCGCCGCCCTCCGAGGGCTAGCTGTGATCCCCGGGGTAGTTGACTCTGATTTCACTGGTAAAGTAAAGATCATGGTTCAGGCCCCTCAGGGACCTTTAGTAATCAATCCTGGAGACCGTATCGCACAAATGTTATTACTGCCCAGTCTTCACTCTTTAATCCCAGCTAAAAACCACGTTCGCGGCACTGGTAACTTTGGGTCCTCTGGCATTAATTTTACCGGCTTACATATGCTTTTAAATGAACGTCCCACTTTAGTGTTGCAGATTAATGGCAAGGACATTAAGGGACTTTTAGACACAGGAGCCGACAAATCCATTATAGCAACAAAGGACTGGCCTAGTACATGGCCTACAAATGTGGCGGAACAAACCTTGCAAGGACTTGGTTTTGCTCATTTCCCAAAAATCAGTGCAGCCTTGTTGTCATGGCAGGATAGCGAGGGTCATAGAGGACAGTTTTCTCCATTCATTTTACCTCTACCCATTTCCCTTTGGGGGAGAGACGTCCTGGCCGAAATGGATGTTGCTTTGGTCACCACTTCCCCTGCAGTACGATCTATGCTACAAAATATGGGTTACGTCCCAGGCAAGGGACTCGGTGTCCAGCTCCAGGGCCACCCTTCCCCCATTGAACCAAAACAAAGACCAAGTAAAGTTGGCCTGGGTTTTTCCTAGGGGTCACTGTTTCGCCTCCTAAACCAGTGGAGCCTTTACCCATCTCGTGGCTAACGGACGTACCCGTCTGGGTTCCACAGTGGCCCCTATCTCAGGAGAAACTGGAGGCAGTCAACACTCTGGTCTTGGAGCAGGTCAACGCTGGTCATTTGATCCCATCCACCTCTCCATGGAATACGCCTATTTTTGCCATCCGCAAAAAATTAGGTCAATGGAGACTCTTACATGATCTTAGGGCAGTCAACGCACAGATGCAGCCTATGGGCCCTGTGCAACGTGGTCTTCCTCTGCTTTCGGCACTTCCCAACCAATGGCCTGTTATTGTAATAGATCTTAAGGATTGTTTCTTTTCCATTCCATTGGACAAAAAGGATACCCCACGTTTTGCTTTTACTGTCCCCACCCAGAACCAGGAACAACCGGACAAGCGTTGGGAGTGGACAGTCTTGCCTCAGGGTATGACTAATAGCCCCACCATGTGTCAAGTCTATGTAGCCCAAGTACTAAAACCTCTTAGAGACCGATATTCCGACTGCAGGTGCCTACATTATATGGACGACCTACTGTGTGCAGCCCCCACAGCAGAGAGGCTCCTGGCCTTATACAGTACACTCCAACAAGTGCTGGAAGGGGCAGGGCTGCATATTGCACCTAATAAGGTGCAATTGTCGTCTGTAGTTTCTTATCTTGGGGCTATAGTCGCCCCTACTCAAATTAGACCTCAAAAAATTCAAATAAAAATCAATGCTATCTCCACTCTAAATGACTTACAAAAACTTTTAGGGGATATCAATTGGATTAGGCCCTACCTTAACATTCCTAATGCTGCATTGCAGCCCCTCTTTAATATACTTAAAGGAGACCCGGATCTTGCTTCCCCCCGAACCTTCACCTCTGAGGCCAAACAAGCACTGTCAATTGTCAACGATGCCCTTAGTAAAGCTGCCCTAAAACGTTGGGACCCTGCGGGAGACCTTACTCTTTGGGTCCTCGACACCCTTAAACAGCCCACCGCGGTCCTATGGCAGGATGGGCCTCTCCTCTGGATCCATCCCTCAATGTCATCTACTAGATCTATTAGTTACTATCCCGTGGCAGTGGCGGAGATAACTCTCCTAGCCATTCAGAGGGCTATCCAACATTTTGGACGCGAACCATCCACCATTGTTGTCCCCTATTCCATGGAACAGGTACGTGTGCTAATCGCTTGTACTGATGCTTGGGCGGTTTTAGTCTGCTCCACTTCCGCAACTATTACAAACAGAACACCCTCTGATCCTTTGCTAACCTTTGTTCAGTCTCACCCAGTTATTTTTCCAAAGTCCACATCCCAAAAGCCCTTACAGGGAGCCCCAGTAGTGTATACCGACGGTTCTAAAACAGGAGTCGGTGCATATGTTGTTTCAGGATCTGTGCCAAAAACATTCCAATTCGCTACTAACTCCCCCCAGGTAACTGAACTTCTTATAGTTAACCAAGTCTTCTCTGATTTCCCCGGACCTGTCAATATTGTGTCTGATTCACGCTATGTGGTTAATTCTGTGTCTATCCTTGAGGCCGCAGGACTAGTCAATTCTTCATCCTCCGTAGCGACAGTTTTCCTCACCCTGCAAAAATCTATTTGGAATCGGTCTGCTCCTTTCTTTATTACTCATATTAGAGCTCATTCTTCCTTACCTGGACCCATGACCACAGGCAATGCTATAGCTGATCAAGCCACACGCCCCATTTGGATACTCCAATTTTCTTCCCCAGAAGAGCAGGCTATCCAGTTTCATTCAGAGTTCCATGTAAACGCAAAAACCCTTGCCGCCAAATTCGGTCTTTCTCGTGCTGCCGCTCGCGATATTGTTCGCCATTGTGCCGCATGCCCTACTTTAACCCCTGTGCCTTCGGTGGGGGTTAATCCCCGAGGATTACTACCAGGACATATCTGGCAGATGGATGTCACCCACATATCCGAGTTTGGGACCTTAAAGTATGTTCATGTGTCAGTTGACACCTGTTCCCAAGTAATTTTTGCTTCTCTGGAGACGGGTGAGCGTACCACCCATGTCATTAATCACTGCCTTGCTGCATGGGCAGCCTGGGGCAAACCAAAAACTTTAAAAACAGATAATGGTCCTGCATACACAAGTAAATCATTCCAAGATTTCTGCACCCGTATGCAGGTACAACATAAAACTGGAATCCCTTATAACCCTCAGGGACAGGCCATAATTGAAAGGGCTCATCGAACCCTCAAGGCTTTTCTCTTAAAACAAAAGGAGGGAATTGCCACGGGCAAAACCCCTCGAATGCGCCTCTCCCTTGCACTGTTTACTATAAACTTTTTGAATTTGACAGATCATTCTATGTCCCCCGCTGAGAGACACATGTTAAAGGAGCCATCTTCACGAGGCTATGTCCGTTGGAAAGATGTCCTCACGGGAAAGTGGTACGGCCCGGATCCGGTATTATGCTGGAACCGAGGCGCGGTCTGTGTCTTCCCACAGGAATCTGGAAGAGAACCTCTCTGGATACCGGAAAGATTGGTCAGAAAAACAGCCCCGCCGCCACAAGATACACCTCTATCACCTACGGACGACATCTCCCCCGAGATAACCGAGATTACCACGCTCTCACAGGACGACAAATTGCAACAAAACAACGAGACGTGAGATGCACCCCTTCCGCTTCTTCATACTGGCAGCGGCTTTGCTCCCTGGCTCTTATGCGGGCTTTAACTCCAACCCCACTGCTTTACTGCAGAACGTAGGCAACCCTTGCGACTGCAAGGGGGGGACCAGCAACACCGTACTGCAGCGTACTCACATCGCCACAGCTGATTGTGGGGACAAAACTGCATATCTGCCCCTCCAGGGGATCCCCGGCCTACCACGCGGCTACATATGTGTGCCCAAACCCCGCGTTTCTGATCCCCATAGCAAAAACCACTCCTGTCCTTGCTTGACCTTTCAAGAATCCATGCACAGCTCTTGCGATTCCTCATACTTCCAATGCACTTCTGGCGGTCAGTCGTACTATGCCACCCAGTTACAAAGTACTCGCAGGTCCTCTAGTCCTGACCATTTGCCACAGGTAGTCCATTCATCCCCCTACCTCTCAGCCCCCTGTGTTGGTACGCCTGGACAGTGGGCGTGCTGGCGCACTACGGCACCCGTGCATATCTCTGATGGCGGAGGCCCACAGGACCAGCTCCGCCACCAACAGCTAACAAAGCGATTAAAACCCTCGTCCCCCCATCCCTACTCACGCCTCACATATGGACAATGCCTCCATCAGGCACACACCTTCCTCGAGTTGTCTTGTTCCCCCTCTCATTCATTGGGCTGTATCACCCATCCCTGACGGGGAGCGAAAACTGGGTATGCGAGACCAAAGGTACTGCAGCAGGAGTCCACCCGGGGGTTCCGGGGGTCCTGGGAGAGCATATGCATATGCATGCAGGTTCAATTCCCAGCCTGCCCCAGCAAAAGGGAATAAAAACTGATCCCTAACGGAGACATCAGGGGTTGTGGCCAGGCCCTTGAAGTTCCGTAACTAACGGATCACAAGCACGCTGGGTATGCACCTCTACTCTCTGCCTAGTAAATATTCTCCCGGCCCTCATGAGCCAGGGCCGTCGGGGATGTGATTTGTGCAAAAACAAAAGGAGGGAGATGTAGGGAACCAGACCGGAGGAACCGTGCCCCTAAGATGGCGCCGACTCCCTGCTTCCGGGTTCTTCCTCATCTCAGGGAGTTCCCGCTCTTGCTCGCTCCTTCCCGCCTTAGATTTCCCGCTCTAGCTCGCTCCTTCCCGCCTTGCCACGAGATTGTCCTATCCCCGCGCTTCTAGCCTATCACCTGATTTGTGACGTGTATTGTGCATATAAACCCTTGCTACGCGGGTGTAAGGGAAGTTCCTGCCCAGAAGAGATCGAAGCTGGATCTCCTGCTTGCCGAGCAATAAAGGAACCCCGTGCAAAGTGTTCGGTCTCTGTCTCTTGCTGGACGAGGACGGCGCCGAGCAGGCAGGGTAGACAGTGAGAGAGAGCGAGAGAGAAAGATCTTCCTTTGCCGTTGGTTCACCCTCCAATGGCCACTGTGGCCAGTGCGCTGCAGCCGGTGCACTGTGCTGATCTGATGGCAGGAGCCAGGTGCTTCTCCTGGTCTCCCATGGGGTACAGGGCCCAAGCACTTGGGCCAACCTCCACTGCACTCTAGGGCCACAGTAGAGAGCTGGACTGGAAGAGGAGCAACCGGGACTAGAACCCAGGGTGCCGGCGCCGCTAGGTGGAGGATTAGCCTATTGAGCCGCGGTGCTGGCAAACAATTGTTTTAATAACTAAAAATGGACACTAGTATTACTTTTCCCAATGTTTCCTCAGTTACTTTTACTCATACTTTATTAATTTTGTTAACATTAAAAAGTATATCCTGGTGTTGGTGCTATGGCATAGCATGTAAAGCCCCTGTCTGCAGTGCCAGCATGCCATATGGGCAGCAGTTGTTGAACTTGTACCAGGTGGTTTGATCCTAACTTTCCTGTAGGATGTTTTGACAAATGGTATTGTGCTGACACTAGCTTTGATTTCCTTCTGTACAATTGCTGTAGCTATTCAGGGTCTCTGGTCTTCCATATGAATGTTACTGTTTTTATATTTCTAAGAAGAATGTCATTGGTGATTTGATTTGGATTGCTTTGAATATGTAAATTGCTCTGGATAATATGAGCATTTTGACTAAATTAAGTCTTCCGAACCATGAATGTGGAAGATTATTTCATGTTTTTGTGTCTTCTTTGATTTAATATGTTGTCTTATTTACTTTAATACGTTGTAATTTATTGCAGAGATTTATTTTTATATATGTTTTATATTTATTCCAAGTTATTTAAATATTTTGTACCTATTGTGAATGGTACTGATCTTACAAGTCCTTTCTCAGCCATGTCATTTTTTGTGAATACAAAGGAACTAATTTTTGCATGATTATTTTATATCCTGCTACTTTACCAAAATCTGTTAGGACTCTCAATAGTCTCTTACTGGTGTATTTTCGTTTTCCTCTCTATAGGATCATGTCATCTGCAAACAGGGATAACTTGACTTTCTCCCTTCCAGTTTGTATCCCATTGATTTCTTTTGCTTGCCTAGATGCCCTAAAACATGTAGAACTCTATTGAATAGCATTGTGAGATTGGGCATCCTTGTCTGGTTCTAGAACTTAATGGAAATGCTTCTAGCTTTTCCTGATTTAACATAGTGCTGGCTGTATTTTAGTCATATATAGCCTTATTGTGTTAAGGAATGTTTCTTCTATATCTATCTTGGTTAAGGGTTTTATCATGCAAGTATCTTGTATGATATCAAATGCTTTCTCTGCATCTACTTGAGATAATCAAATGATTTTTATTGTTCAATTTGTTAATGTGATTTATCACATTTATTTTTGTGTGTATGTTGAGCCATCCATGCATACCAGGGATAAATTCCACTTGGTCTGGGTGAGTGATCTTTTTGATGTGCTGTTGGATTCAATTAGCAGGTATTTTGTTGAGGGTTTTTGCATCTATGTTCATCAGTGATACTGTTTTATCATCCTATTTCTTTGTTGTATCTTTTCTGGTTTTGGAATTAACACGATGCTGCCTCACAGTAGGAGTTTGGGAGGATTCTGCCCATTTCAGTTGATTTGAATGGTTTGAGAAAGATTGGAATAAATTCTTTTTTAAAAAATCTGGTAGAATTCAGTAGTGAAGTGTTCTGGCTTTAGACTGTTCTTTGTTGGGAAGGTCTGCGTTTCTAATTAAATCTTTGTCTTGGCTATTGGCCCATTCAGGTTTTCTATGTCTTCATGAGTCAATTTTGGTAAATTGAATGTGTCCAGAAATCTATCCATTTCTTTAATATTTTCCAACTTGTTGTCATATCTCTCTTTGTAGCAATTTTTTTTTAATTTTTTGGACAGGCAGAGTGTACAGTGAGAGAGAGAGAGACAGAGAGAAAGGTCTTCCTTTACCATTGGTTCACCCCCCAATGGCCACTGTGGCTTGTGCGCTACTGTTGACGCACCACACTGATCCAAAGCCAGGAACCAGGTGCTTCTCCTGGTCTCCCATGCAGGTGCAGGGCCCAAGCACTTGGGCCATCCTCCACTGCCCTCCTGGGCCATAGCAGAGAGCTGTCCTGGAAGAGGGGCAACCAGGACAGAATCCGGCAACCCAACTGGGACTAGAACCTGGTGTGCTGGCACCACAGGCGGTGGATTAGCCTATTGAGCTACAGCAGCGCCAGCCTCTTTGTAGCAATTTTTAATGATTCTTTTTATATCTGTGGAATTCATTGTAACATCTCCTTTTTCCTCTCTGATTTTTAATGAGTATTCTCCTTTTTTTGGTTAGTTGGGCCAATGGTGTATTTTTTTTTTCTAAAAAGCAGTCTTTCATGGAATTTTTGTATCTTTTTTTTGCCTTTATTTTATTTCTTCTCTAATTTTATTTTTTTTCTTTGTTCCGAGTTTGGGATTGGTCGGTTCCTGTTTTTCTAGTTCCTTGAGATATATTTTTATATAATTTATGTGATATGTTTCAAGTTTCTTGATGTAGGCACTGGTTGCTCTAGACTTCCCTCTTGATGTTCAATTCCTGGGTCTGCAATCTACTATGACTGAGAAAAATAATAATAATAATAAATTTTGTAATCTGAGGCCTTTGAACTTGGTGTTAGAAGACAGCTCCTTGGCCTTATATGGTGAGAAGAAGAAACAGCAACAGTGAATGTCAGGGTGGAAAGAGCCTGAATAGGCAGGAGGGTGATTGTTCTCAAAATTGGAGCTGCTTTTGTCTTCCAGGAAGGCAGCTCACTCTGCATTCTTTGTGTCTTCCCAGTCTCTTGCTTTGATGTGTGGGTGCTGCTCAGCTAACTGAGAGGTCTCAATGACTACAAGTTTCCACAGTCTCCTGACATGATCGGTGATTTCTCCTTGTTCTGCCAGATGCCCCAATTCTCCCTGCACTGCCCTGGAGTGAGGCTGCTTCGACCCAACTGATCCACATGCTGAATTCCAGTGGTATTCCTAATGCTTGCAGGTAAAAATGCATGAATAGAATTCAGCAGTTGTTTGGACTCTAGATTGGTACACCTTGCTATTCAGTACCAATGAATCTTTCCCAGAATGCCATCAATATCTTTATTTTGGTGAATCACATTCTGACATGACAGCTCTCTGCTGTGACCCGAGAGGGCAGTGGAGGATGGCCCAGGTCCTTGGGCCCTTGCACCCACATGGGAGACCAGGAAGAGGCATCTGGTTCCTGGCTTCAGATCAGTGCAGTGCCGGCCATAGCGGCCATTTGGAGAGTAAACCAAGGGAAGGAAGACCTTAAAAAAAAAAGACTATCACTCTATCACTCCTGTCCAATTCTCTGTGCACCTTTGTGAGAAATCAGTTGACATACTCATGGATGTCCACTTCTGCACTCTGCATCGTTTTCTGTTGATTTATACGTCAGTTTTCTTTTTTTTATTCATCAATCCCAATGCATTTCATTACTGTAGCTTTATAGGAAGTCCTGAATCAATAGTGTCTGTATACTGGAGATTTTTCTTTCGTAAAAAATATTTATTTATTTATATTTATGTCGGGCCTGCAACACAGAAACGTTAAAGAAAAGAGCAACAGATTAAAAAGAGAGTCCAGTGTTGAAGCTCCCACAATGCCTGGGATGGGCCAGAACTGAAACCAGCAACTAGCAGCTCAGTCCAGATCATCCATGTGGGTGGCAGAAATCCAATTATTTGAACTATTACCAGAAGGCTCCACATGAACAAGAACCTGGAGTCAGGAGCAGATCTGAGAATTCAACACAGGTACTCTTAGGGGCTTCTGAACTATTATCTTAACCACTAGACTAAATGCCTACCTCTGTTATTTTTTCCTTGCATTTTCAAACATAGCTTTATTGTATTTGTTATCTTTGAATTGACATGTAGTAAGTGTACATTTTAAGGAATACAGTGCAATATTTAAATACGTAAGCATAACACAAACCAGTCATAATAGCAAATAGCCTTTTCATTTTCTGACTTTTTCTTTGTTTGGAATCTACAGGTTCATTTCTTCCAAGTGAATTATAGTCACTGCTCTGTGCTTCAAAGACCAGAATCTCTTACCTTCACTTAAGTGTCTTGAGATACCCATTTTTCACTCTTTTTAAAAAGATTTATTTATTTATTTGAAAGTCAGAGTTACAGAGAGAGGAGAAGCAGAGAAAGAGGTCTTCCATTCCCTGGTTCACTTCCCAATTGGCCACAATGGCTGGAGCTGCTGCCGATCTGAAGCCAGGAGCCAGGAGCTTCCTCCAGTTCTCGCATCACGGGTGCAGGGGCCCAATGACTTGGGGCATCTTCTGCTTCCCCAGGCCATAGAAGAGAGCTGGATTGGAAGTAGAGCAGCCAGCACTCAAACCAGCATCCATATGGGATTCTGGCACTGCAGGTGGTGGCTTTACCTGCTACCCCATAGCACCCACCCCAAGATACCCATTTTTCAAAACTTTCCCTTTTCCCTGATTTCCAAAGCCCTACTAATTACTATTTAACATTCCAATCAATTATAGATGAACTTCCTTATATGAGAAGTATCTGGCTGATTTGCTTATCACAGCAATCTCCAATCTCCAAGTCACCTATGTTTTCTGCAAATGTCAAGATTTCTCTTTCCAAGGCTGAATAACACTACACTGTTTATGCATACCATATTTCTTTATCCATTCATTCATTCACTGATGAACACTAGATTCATACTGTATCTTGGCTCTTGTGAGTGGAGCTACAATGAACCTGCTAGTACAGGTTTATGTTATTGGGCTGATTTCAGTTTCTTCAAATATATCCCCAGAGGTGTGATAACTAGGACCTATGGCAAATCTAGTTTTTCATTTTTTAGGGACCACCAGAGTGTTCTCCATAAAGTCTATATGCAAATTTGTATGCCAGCCAACAATGTGTTGGGATTCCCTTTTCTCCATATCATCACCAGCACTGGTTACTTTTTGTATTTTTACTTATTTATTTTTTATTTGATAGGCAGAGTTAGGCAGTGAGAGAGAGAGACAGAGAAAAAGGTCTTCCTTCTGTTGCTTCACCCTTGATATGGCTGCTACAGCTGGAGCTATGCCGATCCGAAGCCAGGAGCCAGGTGTTTCCTCCTGGTCTCCAATGCAGGTGCAGGGGCCCAAGGACCTGGGCCATCCTCCACTGCCCTCCTGGGCCACAGCAGAGAGCTGCACTGGAAGAGGAGCAGCCGGGACTGGAACCCAGCGCCCATATAGGATGCCAGTGTCGCAGATGTGGCCACTTTTTGTATTTTTGATAAAGGGTATTCTGATTGGAGTGGGATGGGACCTCCTTATGGCTTAAATTTGTATTTCCCTGATGTATAGTACTATTGGGCAATTTTTCATGTATTTGTTGGTCATTTGTACTTCTTCTTTTGAGACATAGCTATTGAGATATTTTGCCTATTTGTAATTGGGTTATTTGTTTTGGTTGTTGAGTTTTTAAAGCTCCTTACATGTTCCAGATATTAATCTATTCAGAACAATGATTTGCCAATATTGTGCCCCATGCTGTTGGTTGGCTTTTCATTGTTGATTGTTCCCTTTGCTATATATAACCTGCTCAGTTTCACATAGTCTCATGTGTCTACTTTTGCTTTTAATCTCTATGCTTTAGGGGTCTTAGTGAAAAAATTGTTGTAATGCCAGTGTCTTTGTGTGTTTCTCCTTACTTTTCACATCCCTAATTAACAGAAATCCAAGGAGTTTTATTCTTTTTACAGCTATTGTGAGTGGGATTGCCTTTATAAGTTCTATTTTAGAGACTTTGTTATTGCATAAAAATAGTATTGTTTTTGTCTGCTGTTTTGTATCCTGCAACTTTACTGAGCTGGTCTATCAATTCTGATGGCACTTTTGTGGAATCTTTAGGCTGCTGTCTCCATGGAATCATGCCAACTGCGAACAGATAATTTAATGTTATTGTTTTATATCTGCATGCCTTACATTGCCTTCCCTTGCCTAATTGCTCCAGCTAAAACTTCTAGTAGTATATTGAAAAACAATAGTGAGTTTGCCCTTGGTCCTCTTTTGTCATCCTTGTCTGGTTAAAGATGTTGGAGTAAATGCTTTTGAATTTGCCCTATTTCATATGGTACAAGTTGTGGGTTTGTCATGTTATTATGTTGAGCATGCTCTTTGTATGCAGTCCTTCAGCTAACACCACTAGAGTGAGAGACCAGAGTGTCAGGAGTGGCACTCTTTCTGCAAGCTGGCCTGGCTGTCTGTGTGGGTGGCCAGGTATACAGCTCACCACACATCACCCACATCGAGCACAAGGACTGCCAGAGTAGCACTGGTGCTGGGAGCTGGAAGCAGGCCACACTGGCCCTGGAACAGGCTGGTTATTTGGCCCCAAGCCATTGCATGAGCACCCAGAGTCCCAGGAGCAGCACTGATGCCCATAGGATGGGGCATGCACCCCTAGTCACCACCTGATAGTGGGGCTGGAGCTGCTGTAGTGGATCTAATTTTGATGGAGTATGGTGTTCCAGGTAGCATCTCAATGCTTGTGCTAAATGTTACCCTTGCCGTGACCCTGTTCCCTGTGTTTTTAATCACCCACTGCATTTCCAGTTAACAGTGAGTGGCCAGAATATGGTGCTGAATTCTTGTTGTGACAAAACACATCAGATAAAGCCACTGGATTCGCAAATGGTTTTCGGCAGAAATGAGTTATCAGTAAGTGATACATCTATGTGGAAAGTCTTATGTCAACTCAATTGGAAAATGTGGTAGGGGTTGACGGTAGAGGGGTCTGTACCTGATATCTGGCTCCAGCAGTCACAGCAAGGAGATCCTGGGCAAGTTACAGACTCCTGGAAAGATAGGAGCCTGTAGATCCTGTTGCTCAGTAGCAAAGCATGGGAATGCAATACTTTCTTCACAAGCTGAGTGTGTGAAATAAACATCCCATAAAGTTCTATGTCAGTAATATCAGTGGGTTCCAAACTGATAACTCCTTTGTTAATATAGGTAACAAGTATTATTTTTATACTTATTTAGTCTTTGTAGAAATCAAAATAGTCCTTTTTTAAAAGACTTATTTTATTTATTTGAAAAACAGTTACAGAGAGATTATGCGAGTGAGAGAGAGAGAGAGAGAGAGAGAGAGAGAGAGAGAAACAGAGAGAGAATCTTTCATCTTCTGGTTCATATCCAAAATGACCACAATGGCCAGAGCTGAGCTGAGCTGAAGCCAGGAGCCAGGAGCTAGGAGCTCAGAGACAGGAGCTTCTTCCAGGTCTCCCACAGAGGTGTAGGGGCCCAAGAACTTTGGCCATCTTCAACTGTCTTCCCAAGGCATAGAAGAGAGCTGGAGCAGAACTGGAGGAGCCAGGACTCAAACTGGTACCCATATGGGATGCTAGCTGTGAAGGCCAGGACTTTAACCCACTGTGCCACAGTGCTGGCACCCAAATCAGAATAATTCTAAGTCTAGGGAAGAAAACCAAAGCCACCACTTCCATTTCATCTTTCTAAGAGTAAAATATTCCCCATTATGCATTTATTGTGGTTCTAAAATGGCCAATGTCTTCATGAGAAGCCTAATATTAAATAGAGGATTCAATTACAGCCAGTCAAATGAAGACTCAAATATGGTGCTTCTCTTGATATCCCCAAAGACCTGTGAATGCCTAGGTCATAGGGTTCATTTCACATAATGTGAAAGAATGCTTGCAGGTGTCTGTGCACTTTGGTCCTGCTGGTCCAAGCAGGCACTCATCTGTCCTTGAAAGTGATGCTGTATTGTGTATTTCTTTGATTCACTAATCACTTTGCAAGAACCAATGGAACATAAAAATGCAAATATGGCTAAATAAGTTACTCACTGTTCCTATTCTTTAGGTTTCATTCCTTCTACGTAATACTGTTATCTCAAGGATTTGGTGAAAATAAAATGCCATAATGTATATAGCACTTAGCCAAGTGTATGGTGTAATCCACTCAAGTAGTGGTCACTCTTATTATGGTTTTTATTAACACTGCCCAAACTCATCCCCATGTGAGATAATTTTAGACATGTAAAACTTTGTGCTGTTTAAGTTTGTAATTTTTACAGTGAAGGATTTGACAATTCTTTTTTCCACTGAATGTCAAGTCCACGAACAACAGAAAAAATTTAGAAAAATCATTCAACTCACAAACTGACACAAACCATCAAGCAGTATCTTTGGAAGATGGTGTGGAGTGGGCTGAGGTAGAGAATCATTCCAAAATGGCTGACCCATTAAACTTCTTTTACTTTGAGAGGAATATCCATGGTCCCATGGTCACAACCCTTGCCTCCTCAACTTAGCCAAGTCCAACAACAGAAGTGTTTTGGAGTCTAGGAGAGTCCCCAAAGTCTCAGGTTCACAAAAACTAAGTGAAGATGGAAGCTAAGAAAGTGAGGAGGTGGCTGCTCTTGCTTCAGTATCGGCTTGTACTGGACATATGCACTGTGGATCACCAGGCACCATACAGTCATTATCTCGGTCTTGATCATGTTAGTGGAATTCAACCATCACTCAATGGGATTTGGCCACAAAATAAATCCATCAGGCAATATTCCATAAGAACTGCCAGTTCTCCCTATTCTGTTCACCATGTGGATGTACAGAAGGAAAACATTAAAAAGGAACATAGGTTTCTAAGTCTTCCAGAAATAGATGGCCACTCCATATATGCAGGGGATTATACATAAAGTATTTCAATCCCGTGATATCTCAAAAAAGAGCTCTTGTGGAGGTAGTACAAAAACTGTGACAAGCATGAAATGTCCTGTTTAGTAAAGTTAAAAGCAAAACAAAACCACTCAAGTCAAGGACTTACGATACAGGGAGGGATGTCTAAGTGGGTTTTGGTGGAATGAAACTGCAACACGCAGCCTGTGTGAGGGAAAGGAAATCAATACAGCACTTGAGTACAGCCAAAGGTATTTTGAGACATGACACAAAATAGTTTGAAAATTTATTTTTCATTCACTTAGTGTTATATTCTGTTTTTTTTTAGTCCTATGCTATTTAACTGATACAGAAAAGTGTAAAGAAACCAGAGAAGAAACTCATGGCAGATTATAATGTGACCTCTCTCCCTGGAGGAAAACCTGGAGATCCATTTGAACCTGACAGCCCTTGAGAAACTAAAACTTGTTTAGAAACTAATTCTGCCTGAATGTTTTCAACCACAGAGAGGGACAGACAGGGGAAATGTGCTTAGATTGTTTTAGGGGAAAAGGCAGGTCATTGGGATCAGCACAAGGGTACACTACTCTTGAGTCTCTCATGACTCAAGGATGAGTGGGGAGTCCCTTCAGTGGTACCTTTAAGAAGATCCAGGTGGTTTGTGTATCTGCCAGGCTTAGGCAAATGGAAGGCAGGAGCTCCTAACATTCCATGACACCCCCCACCTTCTAAGGCTGTTATTGTTACTCCTAGCGGTTATTTGGCAGGCAGGGCCCTTAGTTGCCTTACTTGTGTCAGTGACCAAGTTATGAGAAGTCACTTAAAAGCTGAGTTCTGACTACCTAATGTTGATAGGATTGTGATTGAAGACTTTCGAGTTCTGTGGGGTGTTTCCCAATATTAAGTTTAGAAGTAGAGTTCTTGTCATTGAATTTTATTTCTTGTAACTCATTCTGTGCTTGGGTTTCTTCACCTTAGTCTCTGGATCTACCTCTTCTGCCAGAAACATCAGGATGACAGCACCACTTATTCCTCCATCCTACCCAACCAATGCAGATAACATGGTTGTGAACAACTTCGCATTGCACTACCAACTGGACAGAAATGACGAGAATTGCAAGACCTCAAAGACATTCTGCAGCATCTCTATCTAGTCATCCAACAAGAGAAACATGGTGAGTTCAATAGGTCCTCTCACTAGAACGATGAGTGATTTTCTTTTGTTCCTCTGAGAAATGAAATGCTTTCTGGATTTGATTCTTCTCTTCATTAAAAGAAATGTTATCACGACCATACTCTGAGAAAGGTAGACATTAGTATGTTTTGTTCACTTGCTGAACGTGTAATAACTGAGGCACAAATTCAGCAACTTTTCCAAGTTTTCATTGAACTGTAGGATTGGTTGTCAGTGATTAGCTGCCTCTGTTCCAGTACCAGATGGTGTGGTTTTCATGACTGGGATTAATGAACTTTGACTCAATTGAGGCTACTTTGGGGTTTCCATCGGCAAATCTTTCTGCTGGTCACATATGAAAATATGGTGAAGAGTACACAGAATCTGCCTTCTAGGTGCTACAGGGGTCCACTCTGCACTGAAACTGTGGTGTCTGTGAGTGACGCTGTCAAGACCAGAGACTGCCCTGGTGAGGTTGAAGATCTCTCATGGAGCACAAGCTCTTTCAGGGAGCAAGAAAGCTCTTGAGTGGCATAGAGCAGAGTGTAGAGCAGGGACTTTGGGCCCCTCCCCAGGGCTCTGCTCCAGGTTGCCTTAACTTCCTCATCTGGTCCCCAGTGCTGTTGTAATTCCTATCTCTGTAAATTGTTGCTATGAAATAAAAGACATATTTCTTGTAAAATGCCTAGGATGGTTCCTGGCATGGAGCAGATTCATCATCTTTTGTTAGGTCGCATTTAACAGGAACTTCATTAGTATAAGTGTGTATGTCTTTCAAGGTCTTTGGGTGTTAAGCATTCTGTTTTACACAATTCTCTCTAGCTGGGAATTTTTGTCTTTGGAAACCCCCCAAACATGAAAGCTTGGAATTCTCAGCACAAGGGAACTGTTAGTTCCTAGTACTAGGGTACTTTGCCAACCATACAGGGAATCTCTGCTTCTTACCCCAACTCAGTGTTTGGCTTAACAAGCTGCACAGTGGGTAATGACCTTGCCTCGTGACTCAGTCATAGCTCCGGGGAAGGGAATTGTGGTTCTGTCGGATACCAGTTGAATCACCTGGTCAGGTCACTCTGTCCTTTGGCACTCTGCTCATCTCTAACCTGGGAATTATCAGACATCCCTTTGATGGGAAGTAGAGAAATGAAGATGAGGAAATCCTAAATTAGAGCTGGGTTGTGGAGTTCCTCCTCCTGGAGACAGTGGCCTCAGCAGTATGTCCAGCTGTCCACTAAGGCAGGCATGTCTGTCTTTGTCTCAGGTTGGGTGGAGTACCTAAATATGATTGCATCCATGCTGAGGGAGAAGCCTTGAGATGCTGGTGCCTACTGACTTCAAGTAAGTGAAGCTCCATGCAGGGTAAGTGGGTGAGAAGGCATGTGTGTCTGGGAACTGAGGAAGCTCAGCTGGAAAAACTGAGACTTGGGTCAGGAGTAGGGCAGGAATTGACATGTTGGGAATTCATCTTGTAAGTATTTGTAAAACATGCAGATATCAATGAAAATACTGAATGATGGGCTGTGGTGGTTATTCAGAGCCTCTCTACGTCCTTCAAAAAAGGAATTTCTTGAGTTCAAATTCATGTAAAAACCTGAACAAGGGATAGCGAGTAACGTGGTATACACATGGTGTGTCATCACCATTTCACTCACTTTTCTCACCATCACCTCCCAATTGAGTATGTTGTCTTTGATCAACCCTGCCAACCTTTTGTCCTTTCCTCTTTCTCATGAACCTGAGTCACACATGGCATCTGTGTGTGCCTTTGTGTTCTGTCAGTGCACAGCATGCTCTGTGATTTTACATGGAAATGCCTTGTGGTTGAAGTGGGCAACTGAAGGAGCAGCTCTCTGACCGGGATGAAGGAAGAGTCCTGGTACAGTGGAGAGAACACAAGATGAGGGGATGTCAAGGAATGGTACAGAGTCCCTCTCTCTGATACAGAGGAGGCTCTTGCTTTATCTTCACCACAGGCAGTTGCACCTGTCAGTGCTGCTGTTTGCAGGGATCGGTGAGAACATCCTCAGTGAAACCTCTGTTGAAACACAGAGATGGTAACATGACTCCCTTTCTTTTTTTTAAGATTATTTATTTATTTATTTATTTGACAGGTAGAGTTACAGACAGTGAGACAGAGGGAGAGAGGGAGGGAGGGAGGGAGGGAGAGAGAGAGAGAGAAGGAGAGAGAGAGAGAGAGGGAGAGAGAGAGAGAGAGAGAGAGAGAGAGAGAGAGAGAGAGAGAAAGGTCTTCCTTCCATTGGTTCACTCCCCAAATGGCTGCTACAACCAGCGCTGTGCTGATCCAAAGCCAGGAGCCAGATGCTTCTTCCTGGTATCCCATATGGGTGCAGGGCCCAAGCACTTGGGCCATTCTCCTCTGCCTTCCCAGGCCACAGCAGAGAGCTGGACTGGAAAAGAAGCAACCGGGACAGAACCTGGTGCCCATGTAGGATGTCAGCCCCATAGGTGGAGGATTAACCTACTGTGCCAATGTGCCAGCCCCCATGACTCCCTTTCTACCCTGACATTTTTTTCTCCTATCCCACCTAGGAAATGTCATGTTATACATGAAGCACATATATGGGAACTGAGCCAGTTAGATCAGGAATCAAAAGAAGCCATTCAAATTTGTCCCTTACTCGACCAACATCCCCAAGATCTCCACCCTCAGTTTGAGCCTGACAACTGCTACAGACAGGGCTGCCTAGAGCCACTGATGGTGAGGGAAGAGCATGCCTAGCGCAGGTAAGGGGCCACACTTTTTTAGAAAGTCTCACAGTGACAGGAGAATCCACTTCCCTGCAGGCAACATTTTTCCAGCAGTGCTTTTTCCCAGCCATGACATGATCAGGATTGCCTGGATAGGAGCAAATAGGAAGAAACACAAAGGTTTGAACATCCCAGTACACTACAGACTACTGCTAGACTGAACTGGTAGCCCATAAGGACATCATCCTGGGAGTGTCCTGGGCCTGTGGCTGGGTCCCAGATGCGGGCTTCAAGAGGCTCTTATATTGGGTAAAGGAGGTTGAGGGTGACTTCCACATGGGAAGCTACTGCCAGCTCTCCCTGGCCTCGAGCATTCAGTTAAAAATGCTGCTGTACATGGCACCTTAGCAGCCTTTTAATTGGGTGTATGGGGCTCTCCCAAGGGAGGCCAACAGTGCACTATTTGAGGCCTAGACAGATCAGGGTTCTCTGAGCTGCCCCTCCTGGTAGCCATTGATCACATTTGCCCCAGTGTGCCCAGACACCCTGGTTCTCAGAGTGGTGGCACCCATGTGGCACCAACACCAGTGTCCAAGGCCAAAATAAAATGTGCTTGTCACATGGTGCCAGATGTCCACTGGTAGGATGCATGGGGCAGATGGTGACCAGCTTCAGCCTCCCTCAGGTGACCCCCAGTTGGAACTGTGCTGTGACACTTCTCACCTGTGTTGGGGAGGGAGTCTGCTTGAGTCCTCCTGCCCAACATGTTGGTGGCCATCTTAGACAGAATCCTCCATAGCATGGATTCTATGCAAGATCCATGTGGCTCCTTGATCACCTGTAATAGTTTTTTTTTTTCAAAATTTACTTTATTTATTTGAAAGACAGAGTTACAGAGAGAAACAGAGATAGAGAGAGAGGTCTTCCATCAGCTGGTTCACTCCCCAGATGGCTGCAATGGCCAGAGCTGTGCTGATCTAAAGCCAGGAACCAGGAGCTTCTTTTGGGTTTCCCACATGGGTGCAGGGGCCCAAGGACTTGGGTCATCTTCTACTGCTTTCCAGGCCATAGCAGAGAGCTGGATTGGAAGAAGAGCAGCCAGGACTCAAATTGGTGCCCATATGGGATGCTGGTGCTTCAGGCCATGGCTTTAACCTGTTATGCCACAGCACCAGCCCCAGATCACCCATAATCTTCCTGCATCACTTGAGCCTGTTGTGGAGCCTGCTGGCCGGGCCCAGCACTTATGGCTGTGAGACATCCTAGGGTACAGCAAATGGCTGCAATCATGGCAGTGTTGGAGGGTTTGCCTTTGTTTCCCATGGACTGATGCTCGACCCAGGAACCACTGACAGGCTGGGAAGTGGATTAGTAAACCAGAAGCACGCTCTGTTCCATCTCTGTAATCCTGTTGGGTTGATGTGGCTCTGGCTTATCCATAGCTCTATGATGGTACTTGGGCCTTGTCCAAGCACTGGTAGCTGGCAGTTGTGTCACCTCCCTGCCCCCGACCTTGGCAGGAAACCCTGGGTAGCCAGTGGATGGAGGAGGCCTTGCAGCTTGGGAAAGCTCACCTATTTCTACCCAGCTGGGCCTTGGGTGGTGGGCCCATGGGCTGAAAATTCACCTCCTGCTTGCTTGCACAAGCTTAAGATATCTGGTTTGCTGGGATCTACAATAGGGAGAAAGGGCTCCACTGGTTGGTGAGTCAGACAGCTGGCCAGACAGCAGAGCTTGCTTAGCAAGACATGACTGTCTATCAGCCTTCTTGGGAAAACAATCATAATGGCCTTTCCTCCCAGTTTTATCAATCTATAACAAAATTAACAAAATGCATTCATTAAGTATTAAGCAAAATGAAAATATTAAGTGAAATGAAAACCATTAAATTTTGCCAAAAGAAACATTAAAAAGTATGATTGGCTGGTGCCACAGCTCAATAGGTTAATCTTCTGCCTTGCGGTGCCAGTACACCGGGTTCTAGTCCTGGTCGGGGTGCCGGATTCTGTCTTGGTTGCCTATCTTCCAGGCCAGCTCTCTGCTGTGGCCTGGGAGTGTGGTGGAGGATGGCCCAAGTGCTTGGGCCCTGCACCCCATGGGAGACCAGGAGAAGCACCTGGCTCCTGGCTTCGGATCAGCGTGATGTGCCAGCTACAGTGCAGCGGCCGTGGCAGCCATTGGAGGGTGAACCAACGGCAAAGGAAGACCTTTCTCTCTGTCTCTCTCTCTCTCACTGTCCACTCTGCCTGTCAAAAGAAAAAAAATATGAGGATGGGGCCTGTGCTGTGGCACAGTAGGTTAATCCTCTGCCTGTGGCACTGGCATCCCGTATAGGCGCTGGTTCTAGTCATGACTGCTACTCTTGCAATCCAGCTCTCTGCTGTGGCCTGGGAAAGCAGTAGAAAGTGTCCCAAGTACTTGGACCCCTGTACCCCTGTGGGAGACCTGGAAGAAGCTCCTGACTCCTTGCTTCAGATCAGCACAGCTCTTTCCATTGCAGCCATTTGGGGAGTGCACCATCAGATGGAAGACCTTTCACTCCGTCTCTCCCTCTCACTGTCTATAACTCTAACTCTCAAATAAAATAAATAAAATATTTTTTAAAAAAAGTAAGAGGAGTTGTTAGATGAGCGTGATGTAGGTCCCAAATTTTACACTGTGAATCTGAACCAACTTTCCAAAACAAAAGTTGTCGACATATAATTTCTGTGAATGTTTCCTGCATTAGAAAGATCCAGGCCGGCGCCGCGGCTCACTAGGCTAATCCTCCGCCTTGCGGTGCCGGCACACCGGGTTCTAGTCCCGGTCGGGGCACCGATCCTGTCCCGGTTGCCCCTCTTCCAGGCCAGCTCTCTGCTGTGGCTAGGGAGTGCAGTGGAGGATGGCCCAAGTGTTTGGGTCCTGCACCCCATGGGAGACCAGGATAAACACCTGGCTCCTGCCATCGGATCAGCGCGGTGCGCCGACCGCAGTGCGCTACCGCGGTGGCCATTGGAGGGTGAACCAACGGCAAAAGGAAGACCTTTCTCTCTGTCTCTCTCTCACTATCCACTCTGCCTGTCAAAAAAAAAATCTATTAATTAAAATTAAAAAAAAGAAAGATCCAAAGCAAATATAGTAAGCTCAGCCCTCCCTTGTCACGGGTAAATATTCAGATAAACTGGAAGTCCTATTTACTAAAGTGCATCTGCTGTCCATGCCTGCTATAGCCCTGCAACTTGGAGCTGTCCAGGAAAGTGGCAGTCACATGTGCTTATTTCACTCATTCACTCACTCACTGTCTTGCTAAGAGTCACACACAATTCTGGAGCTCTTAAACCAAATACCTTATAGAGAGAGCTATAGAAAAAACAATGCATAATAAACCTTGAAAATCTTTAGTCTCAAGATGACTTCATTAACTTTACATACAGAAAATGTAAATGGCCCATGCAAGCTAAGAGTTATATTAAGTGCATACTTTCTAGTATTCACTTGCTGTGCTCTTCAAAATCTCTATGCTAGAAGCAGATATCCCCACCCACCCCTACCCAGGTCTTTTGGCATCAGTCTCAAAAGCAAAAGTTGCAGGGCTGTAAAATTTCATGAAACTTGTGCTTTTTTAAAGCTAAATTAGTTGATACATTGCATTATTAGTACACACATATATTGCTTGGAATATATCTACAGCAACTCAGAAATAGTGATTGCAGCAAAAGTAAGGCAAATCGGTCTACAAAGTATTTGATTTCCTCAAATCAAATAACTGCAATTCAAATCGGATCTATATGCTTAACAATGATTTAAACCTTACATAAAAGTACATCTAAGCTTCACTATGATAAATCTGTAAGGAGTCAAAAAGGATTTATAGGTCACAAGACCTTAACTATGGTTTCATTTCACTTTCAAATCAGTCTGAAATAAAATGGCATTTCCCAATATTTAAAAAATAGATTTTATAAATGAGATTCTTTTTTATTTATTTATTTTTTAACTTTTATATAATGAACATAAATTTCCAAAGTACAGCTTATGGATTACAACGGCTTCCCCCTCCCATAAATTCCCTCCCATCCACAACCCTCCTCTCCCACTCCTTCTCTACTTCCATTCACATCAAGATTCATTTTCAACTCTCTTTATATACAGAAGATCAATTTCGTATATATTAAGTAAAGCTTTCAACAATTTGCAGCCACATAGAAACACAAAGTGAAACATACTGTTGGAGTATTAGTTATAGCATTAAATCCCAATTTACAGCACATTAAGGACAGAGATCCCACATGAGGAGCAAGTGCACAGTGACTGCACAGTGACTCCTGTTGTTGACCCAACAAATTGACACTCTAGTTTATGGCTCCAGTAACCACCCTAGGCTCTCGTCATGAGTTACCAAGGCTATGGAAGCCTTCCAAGTTTGCCGACTCTGCTCATATTTAGACAAGGTCATAAAAGACAGGGTGAAGATAGTAACCAATAATCCTAAGAGTGGCATTAACCAGGTTTGAACAATTATACAGCATTAAGTGGGGAAGAGGACCATCAGTACACACAGGTTGGGAGTAGAGCCATTGGTGGTAGAGGTTATGATTACAAAGGAAAGAGGCCCAAGTGCGCTAGACAAGGTCTAGAACAAAGGACAGAGTCATTATTAGAGGAGCTAAGAAAGGTGCTGTCTAAGCTACAATTAAGTTTTCTGATTGAGAGGCAAATAGAACCTGATAGAAGGGGCTTGATAATAATCTGTTGGGCTTTAGGCCTTGTAAGTTAAGAGGCCCAGACCTATCTATCTCTTCACATGGGGTATATCCTAAGGGAGGTGTGAACCTCCTAGGGGAAGGCACTCTGTTGACTTTCATTACTTGGCTGGCCTGGGAGGAGAGCTGGCCAGGTAAAGGCAGGGGGCATCTCTAACAAGAAATTTACAGTTCTGCCTGCAATGTTGCTGACCCTACTTGGCCATACCCTCAGCTGCAGTGGTCACTTTGGAAGTTGGGCTGAGTGAAGGGCTTTTCAGCTTAGAGCCAATAAGATCTGTGGCTCTGACCTGGGCATCCTTCGACTCCAGGGCAGGTCCATTTCCAGTGATCCAACTCTTGGCAGAGCTGCCAGGGCTCTTCACAAGCTGACTTCTGCTGAAGAACAGGCTTACCACATTGAAAGCCACTGCAGTGGACTGGCCTGTTGGGTCTCCTTGAGGGCAGATCCCTGTACAGAACAGCCATTAAAAGGCCTGCCACCCATTGCCTCTGATGCCTAGCTTTCTTTTCCTCCTAGTTTTTGTTAAAACAGACCAGAGGATGCAAGTCAAGGGAGTGCCCAAGTCCCATCTCTAATCTTCGGTGGCCTGAACTACAAGTCTATAGTCACAGGCATGTTCTGTAGTAGTTTTTCTAAGGTAGACAATGCCCATGAGGAAAATTCTATTCTCACTTAAAAACTTTCTTTCCCTTTGGTCTGAAAGGGAGGTTTTTTCTACTTACCGTTTACTTGGCTGATGGCAAAGTAAATCTAGCTATGAGAATATAATTTAGGCTCTTATTTTGGCTATGCTATTACAGAAAAATGTTAGCCATCTCTTTTATATGGTCTAAAGATTAAATAGTGCGTCCTACAGATGCCTTCATAATAGAATTAGTTTCCTAACTTGAAGAGAATAATGAAAGAACAAGTTGGGCTTAGAATAGAGAAATGAGGGAGCAAGTCCTAGATTGCTTGCTGACAATAGCAATAATACATGAATACTAGCAAACAGTTTCAACCATTAGATAACAACTTTAGAAAACATTTATCAGAGGTCCAATGCCTTCTATAAATTTTAAGAATCATGTATTTGAAAATAACTCTTAAATATCTAACATGGCATAGTTTGTTTAAGCAGTAAACTTAAGCACAACCATATAAAATGTGTTTAGTTTCTTTCTATCAACAAGTTTAAAACATATGATACAGAGATTCAGGTCACATGAATTAAAAAGTGTCTTTGATTAATTTTGCTGTGAGTCTAATTGGAGACCCCATAAGAGTAATCTGATGTTTCTCTCTTGCAAATTTTAGGATCTTTTCTTATGTTTCACTGTGGTGAGTTTGATTACAACATGTCGTGGTGAGGATCTCTTTTGGTCATGTTTACTAGAGGTTCTATAAGCTTCCTGTACTAAGATGCCTCTGTCCTTCTCCAAACCTGGGAAATTTTCTGCTAGTATCTCACTGAAAATGCCTTCTAATCCTTTCTCCCTCTCCATGCCTTCAGGAACTCCTAGAACCTGAATGTTAGGTTTTTTAATAGTATCCTGTAGATTCCCGACAATATTTTTTAGATTTCCAATTTCCTCTTTTCTTTGGTCTGCCTGTTTCCTTTCCTGTTCTCTGTTTTCTAAATCTGATATTCTCTCTTCTGCTTTGCCCATTCTGTTTTTAAGGCTCTCTAATGTGTTTGTCATTTGATCTATTGAATTCTTCATTTCATTATGATTTCTCATCACTATCACAGTTTCTTGTTCTACTGGTTGTTTCATTTCGTTTTGATTCCTCCTTAGTATTTCATTTTCGTGAGAGAGATTTTCTATCTTATCCATTAAGGATTTCTGTAGTTCAAGAATTTGTTTTTGAGAACTTCTTAATGTTCTCATCAATTTTTGGAGATCCACTTCTTGCATTTCTTCTATCTCATCATCTTCACAATCTTGAATTGGGGTGTCTTTTTCATTTGGGGGCGTCATAGTGTCTTCCTTGTTCTTGTTACCTCGGTTTTTGCGTTTGTTTTTTGGCATGTTGGAGATATTTGGTTTCTTCACTGTGGTGTTTTTTCTTGTTACACTATGGCTCTATATTAAGGCTTTCAATGGAGCCTTAGAGGCTTGAGATGAGTGTGGCCTGAGAGCTCTGTTTGGTTCCTCAGGGTTGAGGGTGTGTCAAAGGTGACACTCCCAGGTTAGGCATGGTAAATCTTTCTTTCTTTTTGATTCAAAAGGGAAGTAATTCCACACAGCTGAACGTAATTGGAGATAGTTAGCAGGCGAATGATATACCCACAGGAGCCAGAGATCGGAAGCTCTTTCCCAAGGACCACACAGGGAATCTCTGCTGCCCTCGGTGTGGGCTCCAATTCTCCTGCAGTCTTCCACTGGGTTGCCAAGTTAGATGCTAATCTCCTGTTATTTCACCCCCCAGAGTCAGGTTTTTCTGCTAGGCTCAGGGCCAGTGCAGACCTGAGGTCGCCCTGCTTATGACATATGTCCTATATGGCGCCTGCTCTTTGTCTTGCTTGCCTTTGAGAGGTGATCAGAGAGAGAGAAACTCATGTCCGTATCGGTCACTTTTTTTTTCCTCTCTCTCTTCTAGTTAGCCTGGTGAACTTTTCACCAAGGAGTTTCAAGCCTCGTTCCCTCTAGTCTCCTCTTTCCACTTCCCTGCTGGTGTCTCGGGCTATTGAGGTTCGGCTCACGTTGTGTTCCAGCGCTGGTGTATTGAGTCTTCCACTGGTGTCCCGAACTTGGGCTCCCACGCTCTCCATGCAGGTCCACTGTGAATCACTAGTTCTGGAAGAGTTTCCTCTGCTGTTTCTTCCCCTACTCTTCCTTGACCCTGCAGTATCTCCACTTTTATTAAACAGTCTCTTCCTGGACCGTCAGTGTGCTCCCTTCCTATTCTGCCATCTTGCCGCTCTCCCCGGAGAAAGAAATTCTAAGTTCAATGCCTTTCACAATAGCTACAAATATAGTCAAATACCTTGGAATAAATTTAACCAAGGATGTCAAAGATCTCTATGATGAGAATTACAAAACATTGTATAGATTTTGTATAGAATGTAAATTTTGTATAGAATATACAAAAAAAAAAAAAAACAGGAGTCACTGTGTAGTTATTCCTCATGTGGGATCTGTCCTTAATGTGTTGTCCAATGTGAAGTAATTCTATAACTAGTATTGAAACAGTATTTTACACTTTGTGTTTCTGTGTGAGTGCAAACTGATGAAATCTTTACTTAATATATACTAAATCGATCTTCTGTGTATAAAGATAATTGAAAATGAATCTTGATGTGAATGGAATGGGAGAGGGAGTGGGAGATTGCAGGGGTGCGAGTGGGAGAGAAGTTATGGGGGGAAGCCATTGTAATCCATAAACTGTACTTTGGAAATTTATATTTACTAAATGAAAGTTAAAAAAAATAAATAATAAGTAGGGTATGGTGGGAAGAATCACTATGTTCCTAAATCTGCATATATGAAATGCATGAAATTTGTATACCTTTTATAAATTTTTTAAGGTTCATGAAAATTCAAATTATAAAAATTATGCATGGATTTCAAAATTTTTGCACCAAACTAAAAAAAAAAATCAAATCCAGTCATTCGTAACAAGATGATCAATCTAGAAATAATCACACTTAATGAAATAAGCCAGTCCCAAAAGGACAAATACCATATGTTCTCCCTGGTGTGTGAGACTGAATAGAGTACCTGAAATGAAATCTGTAGAGGTGAAATTGACACTTCGAGAAGTAGTGACTTGAGCTTCCCTTGTCTTGACTGTCAAGGAACAGTGTTTTTTGTTTTTTGTTTTTTTGTCTTTCTTCATGCTATTTGTTGAACTCTATACTTAACACAGATTTGATCATGTGTGTGTGGAGTCTATTGAGAATGCAGCTCAATAAAGAGTGAGGGTGGGAATAAGAGGGAGGAGGAAGTTTGTAACTCTAAAGCTGTATAGTTCTGCATACATTCCTCAGACTTACTTTTAAGGGTACAGTTAAAAACTTGTCATGGGATTCCAAATCCCATTAAGCTTGGTGGTAAAAATACCATCTTAATTGTTAAAGGGATCATATTAACCTTTTTTTTTAAAAAAGATTTATTTTATTTGAAAGAGAGTTACAGAGAGAGGTAGAGACAGAGAGGTTCACTCCCCAGATGGCCACAACAGCCGGAGCTGCACCAATCTGAAGCCAGGAGCCAGGGGCTTCTTCCCAGTCTCCCACATGGGTAGAGGGGCCAAAGGACTTGGGCCATCCTCTACTGCTTTCCCAGGCCCTAGCAGAGAGCTGGATCACAAGAGCAGCAGCTGGGACTAGAACCGGCACCCATATGGGATGCCAGCACTTCAGGCCAGGGCTTTAACCTGCTGCATCATAGCGCTGGCCCCCATATTAATTGTTAAAGTGATGATATAAATAGGATCAACTGCCTGTTGACTGCAGAAGAAAAATCATATGATTATCTCAATAGACGCAGAGAAAGCATTTGATAAAATACAACACCCTTTCATGATGAAAACTCTAAGCAAACTGGGTATGGAAGGAACATTCCTCAATACAATCAAAGCAATATATGAAAAACCCATGGCCAGTATCCTATTGAATGGGGAAAAGTCGGAAGCATTTCCACTGAGATCTGGTACAAGACAGGGATGCCCACTCTCAACACTGCTATTCAATATAGTTCTGGAAGTTTTAGCCAAAGCTATTAGGCAAGAAAAAGAAATTAAAGGGATTCAAATTGGGAAGGAAGAACTCAAACTATCCCTCTGTGCAGATGATATGATTCTTTATTTAGGGGACCCAAAGAACTCTACTAAGAGACTATTGGAACTCATAGAAGAGTTTGGCAAATAGCAGGATATAAAATCAATGCACAAAAATCAAGAGCCTCTGTATACACAGGCAATGCCATGGCTGAGAAAGAACTTCTAAGGTCATTCCCATTCACAATAACTACAAAAACAATCAAATACCTTGGAATAAACTTAACCAAGGACATTAAAGATCTCTACGATGAAAATTAAAAAATCTTAAGGAAAGAAATAGAAGAGGATACCAAAAAATGGAAAAATCATCCACGCTCATGGGTTGAAAGAATCAATATCATCAAAATGTCCATTCTACCAAAAACAATTTATAGATTCAATGTGATACCAAACAAAATACCAGACATTCTTCTCAGATCTAGAAAAAATGATGCTGAAATTCATATGGAGACACAGGAGACCTTGAATAGCTAAAGCAATCTTGTACAACAAAAAGCCAAAGGCATCACAATACCAGGTTTCAGGACATACTACAGGGCAGTAGTTATCAAAACAACATGATACTGGTACAGAAATAGATGGAAAGACAAATGGAACAGAATAGAAACACCAGAAATCAATCCAAACATCTACAGCCAACTTATATTTGATCAAGGATCCAATCCCTGGAGTAAGGACAGTCTATTCAATATATGGTGTTGGGAAAATTGCATTTCCAGCCGGTGCCGCGGTTCACTAGGCTAATCCTCCGCCTTGCGGCGCCAGCACACCAGGTTCTAGTCCCGGTCGGGGCACCGATCCTGTCCTGGTTGCCCCTCTTCCAAGCCAGCTCTCTGCTGTGGCCAGAGAGTGCAGTGGAGGATGGCCCAAGTGCTTGGGCCCTGCACCCCATGGGAGATCAGGAGAAGCACCTGGCTCCTGCCATTGGATCAGCACGGTGCGCCGGCCACAGCGTGCTACTGCGGCGGCTATTGGAGGGTGAACCAACGGCAAAAGGAAGACCTTTCACTCTGTCTCTCACTGTCCACTCTGCCTGTCAAAAATTTAAAAAAAAAAGAAAATTGCATTTCCATGTGCAGAAGCATGAAGCCAGACCCCTACCATTCACCTTACACAAAATTCCACTCAACATGGATTAAAGACTTAAATCTATGACCTGAAACCATCTAATTATTAGAGGACATTGGAGAAACCCTGGAAGATATAGGTACTGGCAAAGACTTCTTGGAAAAGACTCCAGAAGCACAGGCAGTCAAAGCCAAAATTAACATTTGGGATTGCATCAAATTGAGAAGTTTCTGTACTGCAAAAGAGACAGTCAGGAAAGTGAAGAGGCAACCGACAGAATGGGAAAAAAATATTTGCAACCTATGCAACAGATAATGGGTTAATAACCAGAATCTACAAAGAAATCAAGAAACTCCACAACATCAAAACAAACAACCCACTTAAGAGATGGGCCAAGTACATCAATAGACATTTTTCGAAAGAGGAAATCCAAATGGCCAACAGACACATGAAAAAATGTTCAGGATCACTAGCAATCAGGGAAATGCAATTCAAAACCACAATGAGGTTTCACCTCACCCCGGTGAGAATGGCTCACATTCAGAAATCTACCAACAACAGATGCAAAAAAGGACACTAACCCACTGTTGGTGGGAATGCAAACTGGTTAAGCCACTATGGAAGTCAGTCTGGAGATTCCTCAGAAACCTGAACATAACCCTACCATACAACCCAGCCATCCCACTCCTTGGAATTTACCCAAAGGAAATTAAATTGGCAAACAAAATGCGGTCTGCACTTTAATGTTTACTGCAGCTCAATTCACATTAGCTAAGACCTGGAATCAACCCAAGTGTCCATCAAGAGTAGACTGGATAAAGAAATTATGGGACATGTACTCTATAGAATACTATACAGCAGTCAAAAACAATGAAATCCGGTCATTTGCAACAAAGTGGCAGAATCTGGAACACATCAGGCTGAGTGAAATAAGCTGGTCCCAAAGGGACAAATATCATATGTTCTCCCTGATCAGTGACAAATAACCAAGCACCAAAAAGGAAACCTATTGAAGTGAAATGGACACTATGAGAAACAGTGACTTGATCAGCCCTTGTCATGACTGTTGATGTACAATTGAATACTTTATCCTTTTTAGTATTTTTTTTTGTTCTAGTTAATACTACTGGTTGAACTCTGTGATTAACACACAATTATTTTTAGGTGTTTAAATTTAACTGAAAAGTGATACCAGTTAACATAAGAGTGGGAATAAGAGAGGGAGGAGATGTACAATTTGGGACATGCTCAATCTGACTTGCCCCAAATGGTGGAGTTAGAAATGTGCCAGGGGATTCCAATACAATCCCATCAAGGTTGCACATACCAATGACATCTCACTTGTCCAAGTGATCAATTTCAGTTCTTAACTGATCATAATGCTAGGTCTAAGAGTCAAAGGGACCACATAAACAAGACTAGTGTCTGATAATACTAACTGATAGAATTAAAAAGGAGAGAACAATCCAACATGGGAAGTGGGATACATAGCAGACTCATAGAATGGCAGACGTCCTAAACAGCACTGTGGCCTCAGAATCAGCCCTTAAGGCATTCGGATCTGGCTCAAGAGCCTATGAGAGCATTTTAGGCATGGAAAGCCAAGATACCATGGGAAAAAAAAAACAACACCTAAATGAAAGATCTCTGTGAGTGAGATCCCAGTGGAAAGAACAGGCCATCAAAGAAGGAGGTACCTTTCTCTGAAGGGAGGAGAGAACTTCCACTTTGACTATGACTTTGTCTAAATAACATCAAAGTTGGCAAACTCAAAAGGCTTCCATGGCCTTGGCAGCTCATGACAAGAGCCTAGGAAGATTACTGATGCCATAGACAAGAGTGACAATTGTTAAGTCAACAACAGGAGTCACTGTGTACTTACTCCTCATGTGGGATCTCTGTCCTTAATGTGTTGTCCAATGTGAATTAATGCTATAACTAGTACTCAAACAGTATTTTACACTTTATGTTCTGTGTGGGTGCAAACTGATGAAATCTTTACTTAATATATACTAAATTGATTTCCTTCTGTGTATAAAGATAATTGAAAATGAATATTGATGGGAATAGAATGGGAGAGGGAGCAGGAGATGTGAGGGGTGTGGGTTGGAGGGTAGTTATGGGGGTGAAAAAGCCATTGTAATCCATAAGCTGTACTTTGGAAATTTATATTTACTAAATAAATGTTTTTTTTAAATTTTTATTTATTTATTTATTTTGACAGGCATAGTGGATAGTGAGAGAGAGAGACAGAGAGAAAGGTCTTCCTTTTTGCCATTTGTTCACCCTCCAATGGCCACTGTAGCTGGCACATCACACTGATCCGAAGCCAGGAGCCAGGTGCTTCCCCTGGTCTCCCATGTGGGTGCAGGGCCCAAGCACTTGGGCCATCCTCCACTGCCTTCCCGGGCCATAGCAGAGAGCTGGCCTGGAAGAGGGGCAACCAGGATAGTATCCGGCACCCCAACCGGGCCTAGAACCCGGTGTGCCAGCGCCGCAAGGCGGAGGATTAGTCTGTTAAGCCATGGTGCCAGCCATAAATAAATGTTTTAAAAAAGTCTTTCTTGGTATAATGGATAAAAAAAACCTACACCATGGCACATCAATGTGAAAATTCAGAACACTAGAGACACAAAAAATATCTTAAAAGCTCTTAGAGGAACCATTCAGGAATGTGACCATCAGAGTAGCATAGGCACAGCAGTGGCAACACTGGAGTTTAGAAGGCAATTTCCTATCTGGAAATCCAGATGCAGTGAAACCATTAACCAGGGGCGAGAGTTAGAACAAGCATGTTTTAAGACAGGCAAGATCTTGAAGTATTTCCTCTGCACCTTTTCTCAACAAAGTAGAGAAGAATGTGCTGTAGCAACATAAAGGGGTTGGCACAGGTTCTTGAAACAGAGGGTATGCTGGAGGCAAAGGCAGAGGAAGCCCTGTCTTCATCACAAATGGATTCTAGATTGCAGACCCACACTGGGCAGAGTGGGCAACCAGTCCAGGTCAGAGCAAGAGGCAGAGGGCTCCAAGGAGACAAACTTAATAGAATATTATGGTCAAGTAAAGATTTAGTTAAAGGAGATTTACACTCTGGAAGAATTTCAAGATGAATTACTGGTCCATTTATAGGAGATTAGGAAAAGGATTAAAAAATAAAACCAAGACAAGGAACCATGGCAGGGAAAATGAAAACTTGAATCAATTTATTAAAAAAAAAGAAACATGGTTCAGTGCTGTTACTGTATTATCAGAATAAGGACAATTCAAAAAGTATGTGGAAAATGAAATTAAAATATAAATTTATTTCAGTGCAAAAACAAATCATGGAAACCCTGGTTTTTCAGCTCAAGTTGTATTGTAATATAACTACACAGAGAAGATAGATGAAAGGGAAGAAGTATATGTGTATATCCTCATCTTCTTTTTAGTAACTTAATACCTAAAACTGGAAAATCAAGAAATGGCATTAATATGATGCTAATATGTATGGAAGGAATCACAAGATAAAGGAAGACTTGAAAAACGATTACCTTTGGCAAGTGGGAGCTGGTGCAGGGCTCGGCACTGTTGTTTCTCATGAGACTAATTTATGAGACTTTTACTTTTGAAACTATGTACATGTATAACTTGGGGAAACATAAACTCTAAGAATGAAAGAAGTAGATAACAGCAATCATATTTTTATTAAGCTCCAAATCTGATTTTTTTTTTTAGGTCAGAAATCTCCCTTTGACCTGGAAGTCGTAACCAAGCAGTTTTATAGCACAGTGATTATTTATTTATTTATTTATTTATTTATTTTTATTTGACAGAGTTAGACAGTGAGAGAGAGAGAGAGAGAGAAAGGTCTTCCTTCCATTGGTTTACCCCCCAAATGGCCGCTACGGCAGAAGCTATGCCAACCCAAAGCCAGGAGCCAGGCGCCACCGCCTGGTCTCCCATGCGGATGGCAGGGGCCCAAGAATCCGGACCATCTTCCACTGTCCTCCCGGGCCACAGCAGAGAGCTGGACTAGAAGAGGAGCAACTGGGACTAGAACCCGACACCCATATGGGATGCCACCACAGCAGGTGGAGGATTAACCAAATGAGCCTTGGCACCGGCCCACAGCACAGTGATTTTAAAAAGTAACAATAAATGGTTCGAATGATACACCTTTACTACCCTATTTTAAACTAGTATTTCTTAGACTGCAGTAAGTGCCTCCAGAAGAGATGAGAAAGTTACTAGCTTGTTAGAGACAGAAAGAATCGCAGACAAGATTCTGCTTCACCCCGTGTGACGACTGTGCGTCTAAACACCCACCTGAACAGAAGAGCGTCGTCGGTCAGGAATTTTGGCAAGTTGGAGTCTCGTAAAGCTCTTATCAACACCACATCTTCACTTAGGTCTGGATTCTCTCTTTTTAAAGACCTAAATTCAAAGGGATCTTTCAGATGCTATCACAAGAACATAAGAACTTCCTAGTAGCCCTAGCCCTGGCATAGCAACTCCGCAAAGAGGAGGCACACTGAATCGGGGGGTAAATCCAATAAAATGGGGTAGAGTGGGCAGAGGCTGGGGCCTGTGCTGAGCCCAGGGATACCGGGGTCAGGCAGAATGGGCCTGGATGTGCTGAACTGGAGCCACAGGGGCTTTTCCTGAGGGGGAGGACTGGAGAGATTCTAGATAGGGCCATTCCAAGAAGTGACAAACAGCAGGGTTGGGACCTGAGTAAGAGGACAGGAGTGAAAGCAGCTCAGACTCAGGACAGAGGCGAAGTTTGTGAGATGAGCATGAACTGAAAACCAGACGGCAGAGTCTCTTAAACCTTGAGGCTTTGTCAGGCCACATGGATTATTCATCTCATCATATACATAGCAGCCTGTGCTGGAGTCCACTCATCCTGTGTTCTGTGTTCCGGCAGGGAAGAATGTCCGTACTCAAACTCGGGCGCATGTGACCGATTCAGGGGAAATGAAATGAGTTCAGAGCTAATTGGATTTGGGTTTAATCCAAGGCCAACTCTGTTGACCTTCACAGGGAAGAGCTGTTGTGGGATGGGGAGAGCTGGCCCATTTCACTGCAACACGCAGGGTGAGGGGAAGAATGCTGACAACAGCAGCTGCGGACACTGATGAATCACTAAGCACCAGCCGTTGTTCTAAGAGCCTATTGTGAATCACCCACTTACTGCATTTGATTACATGGCCCGGGATGCCACTCTTGACCACTTTGGTTTCTTACCTGGCCATGACCAGCACAGACTTCACAGCTCTCATGCCAAAGTCGTAGTGATCCTGCTGAGACAGCTGTTCACTACAAAGCTTATACATCTGAGTCATTTTTCTTGCTAATATTTTACTGGATTCAAATCTTTCAGAATATAAAATGACCTAGAATAGAAAAATTGATTGTGATGGCTTTTGTTTTGCATGAATAACATTGTATTAGTATAACACCAAAGTAGTCAAAATCTACTTTAGACATTATCCCTTTTCATGTTGTTACTTCGTTTAATAAACGTAAGAGGTTTTCTGCATCACAGCAGTGTGGAAGCTTGTGTGGGGAGACCAGGGTACTGATTCTGCTTCTTGTCTGTAGGTGAAAATGTGGCCTGGGTAACATCTGGTTGATGGCGCAGCAACGCCTAATGTTTAAATGTCATCATGGAGATTGACTGGTGTTATAAGACCTGAGTACAAAAGCAGATTGAGCTTCTCCCAGCCGACAAGAAGCCCACCTTGGTGAACAGTCTCAGTGATCACCACCTGCTACCTTTGCATTCCCTGGGAGCAAAGGGACTTATGCAAAGATATGTAGCTTCTCTCCTGCCCTGGAGGCTGTCTTGTTCCTGACAGGTGTTTGCACCCTTGGTTAAATTAATCAGCTGACACCTGCTGTCTCTGACAGTGGACGTGGGAGTGGATCCTTCCTTCTAGCCATAATCTTCCCCCGAACACTGCACTCGACCTCACTAGCAGGATTTGAAATGATGCAGAGTTCTTCCTGGTGTCTACTTGGGATACTTCTCTATTATGATTGATTAATACAATATCCTGCACACAGTGGATGATTTAAAATATTTACTGGTGACTGGGTCCTTACTCATTCAATCTGTAATAGGAAAAGATCTTAGAATATTAGATTTTTAAATCTGTCTAATTTATTGCTGAGCAATATAACAATAAGACAAATGATGAAATGTGAACAAAATGTTAGGCTGGGATCTAAACTCTGTTTTCTCCCTGCCATTTATTGTCCCTGTTCACAGAGATGGTCAGAAGTGAAGACTCCTGAGATTCTTATGCAAACATTATTCACAAAAGAGGGGAAGGGAAGATGCCTTCATTAAGGAACCAACAGGCAGGCCCATCCAGCACAGAACAGGCTTGCTCCTCAGGGGATAAGCTCCTCATCACTACCATGTGGGCCAGGCCACCTGATGACCCCAGGACCTGCAGCTGGGTGGCCTCACTCTTAAGGTTCCTCCAGTTCCCTGATGGCTGCCTAGGAGGTGGTATGCCTGTGTAGCTTTGAGGCATTCAACCAGGCTGTACAGCAGCATGAGGAAAGAGAATTTTCATTTTATTTGTGGGTCCTATAGATGGGGAAGGGAACAGCTGGTGTCCCCACTGCATGCAGGCTGAATCGATCATTCGAGAGGGGCTGAAGCATGCTAGGAAAGGATGTGTGTTCATTTACTGCCAAGTAGGAGACCTTACTGGAGAGATCCAAATAATGACTTCAGGGAAAAACTGAACATAGCTTCAGTGCCCACACTGCTTAAATATGAACACCTGAAAAACTGGTAGACTCCGGGTGTTTCCAGACAAACCACGGGCAGATGCTCTTCTTTGAAAATTAATATTTGATAATGGTAATTCTATCTTGATTCCCTGATTTGCTCTGGTATCAAATAAACTATCTTGAATTCATGTTAGCAATAAATACGAGTAATTGTGTTAAAAAACAGCGAAGACACCACCTGTCTTAAGTGCTCCCCATCTCCCCATGGATTCACAGGTAGAATGAAGTAACAAAACCCAGTTAATATACAAAGACACCCTGAGAGCTGCAGAGAGAATAGACACAAACGTGAATAATTAATTTATTACTATTTTTTTGGCTCAGCTGTTACAGACTCCGACCTCCATCACAGTGTTTAATACAGCATCTATGCAACATCCCCTGATATAAATAAAAATAATTTTCTATATTTTCTAAGAGAAGTGAGAATAATGTAGTATTTTTAGAAATAATCCATATGTTTTAATTCTTAGAGATAATCCAATAAATCCCAATGAACTGGTTAATTAAACTCAGATTTATTTCAGCTTTAGGGGCCAACTATATCCAAAATATCATTCAGAGCCTTATGGATATAGCAGTAAAAAACCAAATAAACATGCAGGATGAATAATCATATCTACACTTAAAAGCAAATCAACAAAGTACAACCATTACTAGTGTGGATTAACAAAGGAAACTTTCAACCTTGATATAAAGTTTCTTATTTGCATGGTAAATAAGAGAAACAAGCTTATCATTTTGCAGCTTATATAATGTGAAGCTCACCTCTGCAATCAAAGCATAGTTTGGAACCATCATAGTGAATGGTCTGAACAGGGCTTTCAGGTTGTCTGGCAGTTCAGTCCTCCCTGCATATTCAGGGTTCATTGTGATGAAGGCTGCACAGGTCATTACCAATTTTATTTCCCACCACTCAAACATGAATCTAGAGAGCTGTTTAAAGAGAAAGTATAAATTAACACTTCTCGAGGCATTTGCAAGTTCTTTCACATAATTATTTCCCCACTACAAGACTATAATAAAGAAGCATTCAGGCAAAGACTACAAAACCCTGGCAAGAGGGAACATTGCTCTCCTGATTCTGTCCTGCTCAATTCCACTCTCTTCTGGGATCAGTGTTTTCTAGGCTCTGTCTCTCTTCCCCTGTCTTACTCAAATTGTCACATCCTTCCTGGGTTATCTTGAAATCTAGGACTCAACACTGCTAAACCTCTTCCATTCAATTTAGGTTTATCGGCAACAAGATCTTCTCCACTTCCACTTTCTAGTATTCCTGAAATATATTCCAGTCTAGTCTTAGTCTTCAGGTGCTGCGGGGTCCATTATCACCATCTTTGGTACCACCCTTCATTTTATTCCACGGTCAAAACTCATTAGTACTTGTTGTATGTGGGACCCAGGATTAGGCACAGATGCACTGAACTGATGGAGACTCATTCTCAATGTCCCAAGAAACTTCCAGGCTTGCTGTGTGCACACAGATGCAGAAACTGTGACCACTCAGAGAGACGGATGCTATGGGGGAGGCGTGTGCAAATCCTAAAGAGGGAGCAGGGGCCTACTTGCGACCTGAGGAATGAAGGGCATCTCAGGGAGACAAGCAGGGGCAACCATTCCTGCCAAATGAGCAGGAGCAAGAAAGAGCACTGGATGTCTAGGGAAAGACCCGAGGTTTACTTTGCTGAAGTTCTAGGTGGGGGGTACAGCTAGACAGGAGCCTGAGCATCGAGAGTTTTGCACACTGAGCCAAGAAATTTAGGTTTCGTCCATTCCTGGGGCAGAGAAGACTTATGCAGAGTGACAGGGTGAAGGATGGCAGTGGAGACATTGGACAAACCATGGACAGGGAGGTCAGTAAGGAATTATCATTGAGGAGATGATGAGAGCTGGAATTTGAGAAATGGAGATGACAGGTATATGGCAGATAAAATTAATAGAATTCAGAATGGTTTGGATTTGGGGGTTGATAGTTACAGGACAGCTCCAAGGTGGATTCCATGTTTCTCGCCAAGCTCCTGGACAGAGGTGCTATAACACACATGGAGACTACAGGGGAAGACCAGGATGCAGTTTTGAGGCTGTGAGTCACAGCCTGCAGGAGAGACTACCAGGAAGGGCAAATGGAGGCCAGCCCTGCTGCCACTAAATGGCTATCCAGACCACTCTATTCCTGTGTGTTCATTTCTGCATCTACCCCAGGGATGTGTCTTTATCTCCTCTAGCCGCTGGCAAAGTGAGGATGAGGTGGGTTAACTTCAGATATCCTCCGACCATCCTTTCATTTCTCCTGGCTATCCTGCAGTTGGCAATGCTTCCCTCCCACCTCTGTTCTCTCTGGTCCCTTCTACCCACTCCCCTTGCTTTGTTTTCATCGGCTTACCCAGCAAGATGATAATGACCCGTAAGTTATGTTCTGCCTGGAGGTCCTGTCCTTGCATTTAACACAGGCCTTTCCAGGGTCTGTGGGAAGCAGGAGGGAGTGTAGTTGAAGGAGATCAGACTTTATGTCACACTGATTTATGTGTGTGTGTTTGGCTCTGTGGTGTCTACAGAATATTTATTTTTTAACTTCTTTGAATCCTTTTACCTTGGGGAAAGTGCCATACACTTTACATAGGTTTGGTGCAAAGACAATGTCACCCGAAATGATTCGTATAATTTAGCAGCTCATTGGAGTTTAATTACTGACTTTATTTTTATTTGTTCTGCAGTTTGATTTTTTGTAGAAGTGATAATGAAAATATTGAATGATTCTTTGGCAGGGCACCTTCCTAGGAAAATGGCCCCTGTGTGTAGAACTCTAGATGAGTGCAAAGGTCCCTTTGTTGTGCCAGGATGAATCCTCACTGATGGACACTGAAAAGGTCTGGGGCTCCCCAAAAACGAGCCAAAGGGGGAGTGGGAGACCCTCATGAGGCTTGGGGCATTGGCAGACCTAGTTTGTTCAGTCTGAACACTAGAGTCTTCTTTTAGTGAATACATCTCAGAAGGTCAGTACAAGTGATAAGGGACTTGGTCCCAATCTTCACGCCCATTAGCTTTCGAATAGAAAAACCTCTATGCCAGCAGCAGGTTCCTAAGGGACTCCAACAGATGTTAAACAAGAGGATCGCTTCAGCACCTTCATCTGACTCCTCCTACCCCTCAACACTCCTTGAATTTGTTCCTCTGGGAACTTTTCCCCACCAGCTCTGAGCTGAGCCCGGAAGCCAGGAGGAAAGCAGTAGGGCCCAGAAAAGGAAGAAACCTAGTAGAAGTAAATGTCAAAGCAAGAACAAGCAAGGAGAGGAGAGCAGGAGGAGGAGGACAGAGAGACATCATGTATGGGTGTGTTTTGGGGTGTGCAGGTGTGGTCTGGGTGGCAAGAAGAGTTGCTTGGGGGCAGGGGCTGAGCCTCAGAGTGTCTGTGTCCTCAGCGGCCAGCACAGTACAATGTCTGTCTCTCTGTCTTGTGTGGATGAGGAATTGAATCACCCAAACATGCCCTGTTGCTGTGATACGCACAGTGACATGGGAAATGTGGACCAGAGAGGCTAAAATTAGCAATAACTTTCCTCCCATGCAACATATTCTGAGTTCACTGCAAGCTTAAGGAATGCTACCCTTGGGGCTGGCATAGTGAGCTAAGCCTCCTCCTGCAGCGCTGGCATCCCATATAACCACCGGTTCATGTCCCAGCTGCTCCTCTTCTGATACAGCTCTCTGCTATCGCCTGGGAAAGCAGTGGAAGAAGGCCTAAGTGCTTGGGCCCTTGTGCCCACGTGGGAGAACCAGAAGAAGCTCCTGGCTCCTGGCTTTGCATTGGTCTAGTTCTGGCCATTGCAGCCATTTAAGGAATGAACCAGCAGATGGAAGACCTTTCTCTCTGTCTCTCTGTCTCTCTCTCTCTGTCTTGGTCTGTACCTCTACCTCTCAGATAAATAAATAAATCTTTAAAAAAATGCTACCCCAATGCCTTACGTTTGCAGTTTTGGCATTCCTGATGGTGATGAGCTGCTGTGCAATGACTGACAGAACTTCTATGTCAATTCGGTTAAATTCATCAAAGTAGCACCAGGTGCCCGACTGTGCCAAGCCACTGAAGAAGCACCCCATCATCTGAAATAAAATAAGCCACTCAACTTTGCATTGCAGAGTTCAGGCCTACAATAGTTAAATTAACAAGTACAAAGTCACTTCCAGAGAAGAATAATTTCTGGTGTGCTGTTACTCGGAAGAGTGATTATAGTTAGCGATGTTGTATAGTATAATCCAAGATAGCTGGAAGAGACACATGTTTGAGATGATGGGTAACCTAAATATCCTGCGTTGATTATTACACAAGGTATACATGTTCCCCTAAAGAAGCATAATTATTATCTGTCAATTAAAAAGTGGTATCAATTAAAAAGAGATGGTATGTGCAAATAAGCAATAGTTTTATATGACTTCTGGGCTATGTCAGAAGCAAGCACTTTTCCATAAGCAATATATTTTTTGCTTCTCTCTTACTGATTTTAATTTAAGCAAAATACATTCTAATCAATTTTTCTTTTTTTCATTAACCTCCACTTGCCTCTACAAATAGTTAAGATTCCCACGGAAGAGACAAATTGAAGAATTTATTTTTTTTCTAAAATGTTGCTAACAGAAGCACTCATTTGCTTTAGAGACACAGAAGAACTACTGAGCAGAAGGCTACTGTGGGGCCCAGTGCCGTGGTGTAGCCAGGAGAGCCACCACCTGTGGTACCAACATCCCATATGGGTGCTGGTTCAGGTCCCAGCTATACCACTTCCAATCCAGCTCACTGTTAATGCACCTGGGAGAGCAGCTGCATTAAAGTACTTGGGCCCCTGCACCCACATGGGAGACCTAGAAGAAGTTCCTGGCTCCTGGTTTTGGATTTGCCTAGGTCCGGTTGTTGTGGCCATTTGGGGAGTGAAACAGCAGATGCAAGATCTTGCTCTTTGTCTCTGTCTCTCTGTTTCTGTCTCTGTAATTCTGCCTTTCAAATAGATAAATCAATCTTAAAATAAAAAAAGAAGGCAGTGACACACAGGTTAAGATAGTAATTTTTCATTTTCTCTACAGCAGAATCCTAGTGGTGGAAGAAAATGAGTATGGATATTGTGACTTGAGTTTTTGGTTAAGTATTTGCTACGGTTTGAATATTTGTCCCCAAAATTTTTAGCTTAATCCCTAAAGTGTTATGTTAATAGTTCCAAGAGAGTGAAAACTCAATCTGATTATGGTGTTAGAGGTGAGGCTCTGGGGAAGTGATTAAATGTATTGGGCTGTTGGGTGGGGGAAATGCCTGTGATTGAATCTTAGTGGCTTTACCAGGGACCACATAGATACAGACCAATATGCGTGTTCCCTCTCTCCTACAATGTGCTCTATAATGCCTCTGCACTTTGCCCTCTGCCTCCTCACCAGATGCTTAAATTAATGGGGCCACTAGATCTTGGACTTGAGTCTCCAAGACTGTGAGCTAAGTAATCCTTTTCTCTCTATAAAATTATTTGCCTAATGGATTTTGCTGTAGTTATGAAATCTGACTAATACAGCATTTATATAACTGTTGCATTACACTGCATATGTATATCTTTAAAAACAGAATAGTTTTTCTGTTTCAGGTTGGTCAGTTGAGCATATACTGCTACCTCTCCTTTCTCCAATTCCCATGAACCATGGAAGAGCAGATAGATTTGTGTGTCTCTCCCTCTCTGTGGCTACAATTATGTCTGTGCCTGCTTAATAAAAACAGAATTGAGGAGAAACCAGCGGCAAGAAGAAAGCTTTAGCAAAAGTGGAAGATGCAGTCCAGGGAACAGAGTGCACAGCTGTGAAGGGAAAATTGCAGCCCCCCAGCAGAGGGATAAAGAACTCTCCCTCAGTGGGGCCTCTAAGAAACTCCAAACCTGAGAGAAGCAGACACAGGCCTCAAGGAGACTACTGCAACCATCCCGGGATCAGTACTTGGCAGGATCAATCAGCAGGTCCCTTCTCCAAGCCAAGAAGTCTAAACAGGGAGATTTTAGTAACTACTTCCCCCACCAGGCTAACATCCAATGAATACCTTGTAGAGAAAGGAGATCTGCTGTGGGGAGATCTTAGGAGATACTGGGAGAAGACATTAAGCTTGGGAGGTAAGTAAGCACACAGAGAGAAAGATGATTACAGACCTTCAGTTCCGTCATGGAGATTCAAAAATGGTAAGAAAAGACTGCTCCATTCAGGAGAGAACCCTGCTGAAAGGTACTGCTTTAGAGGGAAAACTTTTATTATCCAGTGTTTAATGGGGTCTTTCTGACTTCCTGACGTCTCCCTGTGGGAAAGCCTGCTGTGTACACGTCTCCACTCACTCCCACAGAGCTCACAATAGTTCTTTCATTTAAGAAAGGAGCATTTTGGGAAAACAAGCTGACCACACTAATCCCCTTAGTCCTCTGTTCATACTTTTGGACCCAGAAGATCAACAGATATTTGGGAAAAATCAACATTAAGAAAGAGAAGGAATTAGAAGAATGAAATTAATGAACAACCCTGGAGAAAATGGGGATAATTTAGGGAGCAGAAGAGGATTAAAGAAAAAAAATCAAATAGAATCCTCAGATATTGGACAGGAAATTGCATTCCTCTAACAAACAAGAGGTTCTAAAAAAGGAATTAGTCAGAGATGAGAAACAGTCCTTGGAAATTAATAATAATATAGCCAAGACTTAAAAAATGAAATGGATGCACTGAACAATAGAATGGGTGGGATTAAAGACTAAACTGGTATTCCGGATACAAAGCTTAGGAACTCCTCCATACCATAGAACAATGGTATGTGTATTTAGGGTATGCACCCCCTCCCCTAGGGTGTATGAAGACCTACCAAGGCATACTTGTGAATGGACACTTTTAAAGGCATAAACATAAAACTACAGAAATTTATCTTGGATACAGGTCTTTCTCTAGAATTCACTTCCTTGGGAGTGTGCATGTGCTCATGCCGGTTCCTTCCCTTTCGCCCTTCACAAATGACACCGTCTCTCCCACTTTGGATGGTGCAGCCTGTGCATGGCTAGGAAGGGAAGTGGTATTTAAAATTTTTTCCTCACGTGACTGTGTTTGCCAGGTCATATGCCACATGCACAAAGGTCCCACAGATGCTACTACAAGCAGCCGTGCTCTCAATTAAAAAAAAAATCCTCCTATGGTGCTTTGCCCAGGATGCAGAAACCCTGAGGGTATCAGCAAAGGAATGTCCTGAGAGTCCCCAGTGGCACCTGGATTCTAGCGCTAGTGGCCAGTGACTAACAGGAAAGAAAGGGGAGGGTCATGTGGGTGCTTACAGTGTGCCTTTTCCCAGGATGCCTCTTTCACCTGGTGGATGGCATAATGGCTAGTTGTCCCACCCGTGACTGAGGTTGGGGAAGGGGGTGCATCCTTCACATCAGAAACTGGTTTATGCTTGCAAATGTCCCTGTGGTTTGCGCCTGATCCACGTGCAGTTTTGTGCCTGACTGACCACTGCTTTGGTGCTCGGAGCTTACGCTTTTGTTTTTCCCAGTCTCCCGAGGAATTTCGGCCTGGGGTAGCTGCTGAGTTTTCACATGGAAGGTGCAATTTAATGCATTATGAAAACAGAAAATGAGTTTAAGATTGCTACTCTAAAGATCCTGGGCAGAGAGGGGGCATTGAGTTTGGAGGGCAGTCTTCCATCCCTGGGTCATATGAGGCAGACATGAAGAGTCAGGCAAAGAGAATGAAAGAGCAGAATTTATAAGGGTATGGGGTACGGGTCACTCTAAGTTGCTGGGCAAACACCTGAATGGTCCACTTAAAGGAAGTGTTGGGAAAGTGGGGAGCCCCACCTGCTGGGTGGAAAGATGCCTCCAAGTTCTTATCTCTGACCAGCAGCCTGAACATTTGGGTGTGCTGTAGAACTAAAACATTTGTCCAGGGTGACTAAGCCCTGCTCTGGACATGAGCAAGTCAAAGTGGCATTCAACATGGAGGCTAAAGCAACGTAAAATTATAAGAATCCTCTACAAGGAGCAATTCCAAATATTGATCTTGAAGAAAGGAATGCTTCTATAATGACTGACTGGGTAACAAACACTTTTACAAGTCAGGTAGTTTCCAAAATTTGCTTTCAACAAAAGTGAAGGAGAGGTCAATGCCTACGAGCCTGAGATAACCAGGACCACACCGGTAGTCAAACACAATTGGGTTTAGTGTTTGTTCCAGGAAGGGAGACCACACACTATGGGGAATGATCTAGGGAACCACGGCTTGTCTTAGGGACAGGGCATTGGGAAGGCTGTTGCAGGGAAGCTTCACTGAAGGAGACTTTTGCTCTGTTTGCTAGTTTTCCAGGGCTGCTCTCAGAAACTGCCATAAACTGATGACTCAAAGCCACAGATTTATTCTCTCACAGCTTTTAGGCTGGAAGTCTCAACTCAAGGTGTTGGCCAAGCCATGCTCACTCTAAAGGCCCTGGGGGTATTTTTCCTTGTCTCTCTGCAGCTCCTGGTGGTTGCATTTCAGCAGCCCTTGGCACTCCTTTACTGGATGGCATCACTCCAACCTCTATCTCCTGTGTATCCCCACATGGCCTTCTCTCTGTGGGTCTGTATCCACACTTCCCTTTCTTCCAGGACATCAGTCATGGGATCAGTGCCCATCCAACACCAGTATGACCTCATCTGAACTACATTACATCTGTCAAGACTGCAAGACTCTACTTCCAAATCAGGGAACATTCACAGGCATCAGGTGTTAGGACTGGAACTTTCTAGGGGACACAGTTCAACCCCTAGCACTCTGAATCAGCTGCTGGTAGTCAGCGAGGGGGATTCTATGATGGCCATCATAAACAGTGTCTATCCAGCAGACCGCAGGCCGTGTAGCCAAAGTTGCCATTTGTAGACAAGAAGTGACTCTGGTGATGCAGGAGAGGGGGATATTTTGTTGTTTTTGTGATTTGGACAGAGTTCTTGTTTGTGTCTATTCTCATTATGCTGTGGTTTCTGTTGTTTTTTATGGTCTTACTCCATAATAAATGCCTAGTGAGCTGGTCTGATGTTGGTGGTTTGTGAAATTGTATTTAACCGGAGAAATAAATACCCTGTTTGAGCCAGGTCCATTCTCAGCTGAGGCCATTTGGACTATTTTGTTTGTTTTTCAGAAACTTTGTAGCAATTGTCCATTAGAAATGATTTTTGGAGTTATTTCTACCAATTTATTTTGTGATGATTCCTAATTTCAAAAAATTATTTTATTTTATTTTATTTTATTTTATTTTATTTTATTTTATTTTATTTTATTTATTTGAAAGACAGAGTTACAGAGAGAGGTAGGGACAGAAAGAGAGGTCTTCCATCTGCTGGTCAATCCCCAGATGGCTACAATGGCCGGAGCTGCACCAATCTGAAGCTAGGAGCCAGGGGCTTCTTCCAGGTCTCCCACATGGGTGCAGGGGCCCAAGGACTTGGGTCATAGCAGAGAGCTGGATTTGAAGAGGAGCAGCTGGGACTATAACTGGCACCCATTTGGGATGCCAGCACCTCAGGCCAGGGCTTTTAACCCACTGTGCCACAGTGCCAGCCCCCTCAAAAATTTTTTATTTTGGAATATTTCAAACATACAATAGAGGTGAGAGGAAGTATATGTCATCCATTTAACAATTATGACCAATATTTTGCTGTTTTAATGAAAATTGTTGAGGAGTATTTTAAAGCAAACCCTAGACATGGTATTATTTCACCATCAATTCTTCATAACCTAAGAACCTAAAAATTGCCAAAACTAAAACCACCTAACACACTCAAACAAAGACTCAGTAATTCCTTCATGTCATCTCAGACCAGTCCATGTTTGACTTTTCCCCCATGGTGCCCAAACTGTCCTTTTACACTCAATTTGTTTGGAAGGGATGCAAACATGAGGTCCAAACATTGCATTTGGTTACTGTGTCTCTTAAAGCTTTTTAAATTTTTAACAGTTCCCTGCATCGTCCCTCTATTATGAATGTATATTTTGAAGGTCTATAGATAATCTTCCATATTGTCTTTCTCTTATTTCATATTTAACTTTATTAAAATGTTCCTGTATCTCATGTTCTTTATAAAATGGTATTTAAATGCATGACTTAATGAGGTTCATTAGGTTAAGGTATACATTATTTTGAACAGGAATAATTCATAAATTGTGTATCGCAATAGGAGATACAAATTTCCTGGTTGTCCCACTTTAAGAGAACTTATGAGTGATTAGTGGATTACTGGCCTGATTCGTACATTATGAAAGTTGCCAGTTAATTTATTATCTAGTGATTTTAGCAATGAAAGTCATTGATAGATTTATTATTTTCGAGAGGTTACAAACTAGTAATTTCTAATGTTATCATACCTTCATTTATTAATTATAATTCTTCTATAAAGAGGAATTTTCCTCAATTCTTTTGTTGTCCCCAGAAAACAATATACAGGAAAGACAGGACAAATGGCTAATTCATTTTTCTTTTTTTACACAAAATTAATAGCTTTTTAATATATTGAGAAAAGTTAGGAAAATAATGAAAATATCTTATTCACAATTACAACATAAAGAAAAGCAAGTCTAAATAAAGGAGTGAAGACATCTGTTAAAAGCTAGTGAGCTAGTGAGCAGCTTAAAAGAAGACTTGAGTTGACATGCTTTTTATGAATAGTTCAGCTTATTATTATAAAGCTGTTAATGTTTCTAATAAACATGTAAACTCAATGCATTTCCAGCTTCAACCCCAATATGTCTTTTTGGGACCCATATAAATGACTCTAAAGTTTTCTGGAAACCTAATCATGGACTATCAGCCAATTGAGTTATAAAAATAGAGCAATTAATATAGCTAAATTATTGAGCATCACTCAACTAGCAATTGAATTATGTTTTAAGGCTACAGTTGAAATGCTATAGTATTACTGGTATAGGAACAGAAAGATAGGAAATGGAACAGAATATAAAATCAGAAAAATTTCTACACTTATTTGAGATCTTAGTATAAAACAAAGGAAGCATTTAAATTTGTGGAGAAAAGAGGTAATGTTCAATAAACAGTGTTTGGCCAAATTTGGAAATAGTTAAATTTGCCTCATTTCTTATAGAGAAACAAATTCCAGATGGAGTTAAGATGCTTTAATTGTATAATTTAATTACTTTTTAAAATGGGTGATAATAAAAACACTAAGTCTCTAAATGGGAATACAGTGGAAATACTTTCGTCACTTCATGCCACAGCTTAAGTGCCTATCCCAGGGGCAGAAGTTGCTGTTGACATTTTTGTTGTCTCTACTCTGTACTCCCTCTTTTTTATAAATTTTAAAAATTTTTATTGACATAAAGAAACCGATTTCATAGGCACAGTTCTAAGAATAAAAATTACAACCATACTTCCCTCCCTTCAACTCTCCCTCAACCAACCCCCTCCCTCCTTCCTTCCATTTTTTTAAAAACTTTTGCAAAGACATAATTTCAATCTACTCCATAACCGCAGGCTCAATTCTCAACTAACCATAATATTCAACAACTAAAAAGGAAGATCAGAGTTCCACATGAGACTAAACAAGGGCTAGAAATAACAATTATATCACAAGATATGTATTTCACTCATACACTGTTTTTTAATCTATACTAATTGTCACATATTAGAGAAAACATAGGATATTTGTCTTTTTGGAACATGTTTATTTCACTAGGCATAATGATTTCCAGTTGCATCCATTTTATTGCAAAAGACATAATTTTATCTTTTTTTATGGCTGAGTAGTTTTCGGTATGTGTGTATACTACATTTTCTTTATCCGACCATCAGTTGATGGGCATCTGCATTGATTCCATATCTTATGGGTTGAGAATTGACCTGCAAACAACAAGGGGGCACAGATAACTCTTTAATATGCAGATTTCATTTTCTTTGGGTAAATTCTCAGGAGTGGGATGGCTGGGTCATATGGAAGATCTAGTTTCAGCTTTCTGAGTACTCTCCATACTGTTTTCCACAATAGTTATAATAGTTTGCATTCCCACCAACAGTGGATTAAGGTACCTGTTTTCCCACATCATCAGCAGCATTTATTGTTTGTTTATTTTTAGATGATAGCTATTCTAATTGGAGTGGGGGTGAAAACTTACTGTGGTTTTTATTTGGCTAGTGATCTTGAGCATTTCTTCATTTGTCTCTCGGCCACTGGAATCCTTTGAAAAATGCCTGTTTGAGTCCTTTGTCCATTTCTTAACTGGATTGTTTGTTTTGTTGTTGTTGAGTTTCTTGAGCTCAATATAGATTCTGGATGGCAATCCTTTTCAGTTGCATGGTTTCCAAATATTTTCTCCTATTCTGTCAGCTGCCTCTTCACTTTGTTGAACTGTTTCCTTTACAGTGCAAGGAGCTTTTTAGCTATTTTTTCTTTGATTGCCTGTGCTTCTGGCATCTTTCTCAAGAAGTCTTGGCCTATGCCAATGTCTTGCAGAGTTTCCCCAATGTTTTCCTCTGGTAATTTGATAGGATCAGGTCATAGACTTAGATCTTTGATCTATTTTGAATAGATTTTTGTATATGGTGTAAGGTGGTGGTCTTGTTTCATATCTCTGCATGTTTAGATCCAATTCTCTCAGCACAATTTGTTGAAGAGATTGTCCTTTCTCCAGAGATTGATTTTAGCTTCATACAAATTTTGGCATTGTTTTTTCTAGATCTGAGAAGAATGTCACTGGTATTTTCATTGGGATCACATTTAATCTGAAAATTGTTTTTGGTAATATTGACACTTTGCTGATGTTAATTCACCCAATCAAAGGGCATGGAAGATTTTTCCACTTTTTTGTGTCTTCTTCTTTCTTTCTTTAAGTTTTATAATTTTTCATCATAGAGATCTTTCACCTCATTGGTTAAATTTATTCCAAAATATTTAAGTTTTTTATGGCCATTGTGAATGGGACTGATCGCATCAGTTGTTTCTCAACATGACATTGTCTATATATATGAGGGTTAATAATTTCTGTTTGTTAATTTTATTTCTTGCAACTTTGCCAAACTATCTTTTTTTTATTATTTTTGACAGGCAGAGTGGACAGTGAGAGAGAGAGACAGAGAGAAAGGTCTTCCCTTTGCCGTTGGTTCACCCTCCAATGGCCGCCGCGGTAGCGCGCTGAGGCCGGCGCACCGCGCTGTTCCGATGGCAGGAGCCAGGTGCTTCTCCTGGTCTCCCATGGGGTGCAGAGCCCAAACACTTGGGCTATCCTCCACTGCACTCCCTGGCCACAGCAGAGAGCTGGCCTGGAAGAGGGGCAACCGGGACAGGATCGGTGCCCCGACCGGGACTAGAACCCGGTGTGCCGGCGCCGCAAGGCGGAGGATTAGCCTGTTGAGCCACGGCGCCGGCCGGCCAAACTATCTTATGAGTACCAATTGTCTCTTGGTGGAGTCTTTTGGCTTCCATATATGTAAAATCATTTTATCTGCAAACAGGTAACATGATTTCCTCCTTTCTAATTTTTATCATTTTGATTTTTTTTCTTGCTTAATAGCTCTTACTGTATACTTCGCTGATGGCGAAGTGAATCTAGCTATCAGATTACTATTTAAGTTCTTATTTTGGCTATGCTATTACAGAAAAATGTTAGCCATCTCTTTTATAAGGTCTAAAGATTAAATTGTGCATCCTACAGATTCCTTCATAATAGAATTAGTTTCCTACCTTGAAGAGAATAGAGAAATGAAAGAACAAGTTGGGCTTAGAATAGAGAAATGAGGGAGCAAGTCCTAGATAGCTTGCTGACAATAGCAATATCACATGAATACTTAGCAAACAGTTTCAACCATTAGATAACAACTTAAGAAAACATTTACCAGAAGATCCAATGCCTTCTATAAATTTTGAGAATCATGTATTTGAAAATACCTCTTAAATATCTAACATGGTGTAGTTTGTTTAACCAGTAAACTTAAGCACAACCATATAAAATGTTTTTAGTTTCTTTCTACCAACAAGTTTAAAACATATGATACACAGATTCAGGTCACACGAATTAAATGTATCTTTGATTGATTTTAGCAGCTTAAATTTATGGACAATCTTATCTATAAGCCATTTAAAATAAAACTCTTAATAAAATTTTATTAAAAACAGCTCTTGATTTCACTGATCTTTTGTATTTTTTTGTTTCATTCTTGTTTATTCTCTAATTTTAATTATTCCCTTCCTTCTACTAATTTGGAGTTTGGTTTGTTGTTATTATAGGTCTGCAAGATGCATTGATAGTTCACATATTTGATGCCTTTCCAACTTCTTGATGCAGGCAGTAACTGCTATAAACTTCCCTCTTAACACTGCTTTTGCTGTATCCAATAAGTTTTGATACGTTGTATTAGCATCTTCATTCATTTACAGGAATTTTTTATTTCTCTTTTGATTTCTTCCATGACCCACTGTTCATTCAGGAGTGTGTTGTTTAATCTCCACGTGTTTGCATATGTTCTAGAGATTCTTGGTTGTTAATTTATAGTTTCATTCCATTGTTGTTAGATAAGATACATGATATGATTCCAATTTTGTTGAGTTTACTGACAGTAGCTTCATAACCTCGCATGTGATGTATCCTAGTACGTGTTCCATGTACTGATGAAAAGAATGTGTATTCTGCAACTGTGGGATAAAAGGTTATGTAGATATCAGGTTCATTTGGTCCATAGTGTAAATTAGTTATGTTTCTTCTTTGTTGATTTTTTTTTACAGAAGATCAGTTTAGTATATATTAAGTAAAGATTTCAATAGTTTGCACCCACAGAGCAACATTAAGTGAAAAATACTGTTGGAATACTAGTTATAGCATTAAATCACAATGTACAGCACATTAAGGACAGAGATCCTACATGATATTTTTAAAAAATTGATTAATTTTCTATGCAATTTCCAATCTAAAACCAAGTTTTTTTTCAAGATTCTTTGTTGATTTTCTGTCTAGGTGATCTGTTCATTGATGAAAACAGGGTTTTTGATGTTGAAGTTGTGGATGGTGTCTCCACTTGCTGATGTGTGTCTGCACTTTCCACACTGCTCCACGATGTTCCTCTTTTTTCTGTAGAATTTCTACTGAAAATTTCTTTCCAATTCTCCCATGGGAATGCACTTCCTCTGCTTTTTTCTGCTATCTTCCCCTGGTCAGAATCAACACATCTTTTCTCTTTCCAACCATCTTGGAATCTCCTTCTATTTCTTTATTTAATGTTTTAAAATTTTCATTGCAAAAGTCTTTCACATCATTGGTAAAATTTATTCCAAAGCATTTATTTTTTTTTAATGTCATTGTGAGTGGAACTGATCTTATGTGTTCTTTCTCAGCCATTGCATTGTATATAAAAAGGCTACTGATTGTGTGTTGATTTTATATCCTGCAACTTTACCAAACTCTTCTTACGAGTTCCAATTGTCTGTTAGTGGAGTCTTTTGGCTCCTCTCTATATTGGATCATGTCATCTTCAAAAAGGAATAATTTGACTTCCTCCTTTCTAATTTGTATCTATTTGATTTCTTTTCTTTTTTGCCTAATGGCTCTGGCTAAAACTTCCAGAACTATATTGAATAGCAATGGTGAAAGTGAGCATCCTTGTCTGCTTGTATATCTTAGTGGAAACTTTTTCCCTATTCAGTATGATGTTAGCTGGGGTTTTGTCATATATATAATCAATATATACATTGATTATATTGAGGGATGTTCCTTGCATACCCAATTTGTTAATTCTTTTTCTTTGTCAACTTTTAGAATAATTTGTGTTCTACAAACCTCCAAGGTGATCAGTGAGTTTTTTGTTATAATTTTTGGGTGAAAAATATAATTTTTCCATATACTAATGGCTTTAAAAGACTTGATATGTTTGTTGGTATTGTTCTCATGTTAATTTTTGTTCAATTGATGCACCTTTCAGTAATGCTATGGTTATTATTTATATAAAAATAGCAATTTATGTGCATTTTGTTGTTGTTTCAGCCAGAAGTAGATGTTTCAAGTTCATATTATGTATTATCAGCTCCAGGTCTAGAGTCAGTCCTGGTTACTTATGGTAGGAAATGGTACTTAAAACCACAGTTTGAGTAATAGAGATGTTTACTGTCACTAGTCTATCAATGTCCCTTTTCTGAGGACAGAATAATTAGATAATATTTGAAAGAATATTAGTATTAATAACATATTAAGAAACACTACAAATCCTTGGGAAGAGCCAAAAAAGCTATGAGAAAATAGGCAAAATACATGAATAGGTATTTCACAGAAGAGGAAATCCTAGTGATTATAAACACTTGAAAAGATGTTCAACATAGTAAAGTTGTTCCCTAGTCACCTGGGGAATGCAATGAGAGACCCTTCCATACCCTTCACATGGGCAACTATTGATGAGCCTTACAGCATGGGTAAGGATGTGGAACATGGGCAATCAACCATTCCACAGTTTCAGGGGAATATAAATTATCAAAATTACTCTGGAGAAGCTTTGTCCTTATTGAGTCAACAGAAGGATGGACACACTCTGCAGCCCATGCCCATATCCCAAGGTAGAGTAACCATCCATGCATGCATATACTGGGAGTGGGGGTAATATAATTCATACATATATACTCATTTATATATATATATATATGTGTGTGTGTGTGTGTGTGTGTGTGTAGTTATCTCTCTATATATAGTCATATATATTTACTATACATGTAAATATTATATACATATATATTTAAAGGATAGAGAACATTTGACTTGGATCAAAAGACATGTCAGAATTTTGTAGCTATCATTAACTAGTGGTGACCACCGGTATGTTACTTAATTGCTCCAAATCTTCCCCCCATCTATGCAATGGCAATATATTCTCAGAGGGCGTAACTGCAATGACATGCCCAGCGCTGGGTCTACAAAGTCACCACTCAGTGTTTGAATGTTTTGTTTGCAAACAAAGAGTTCTGCAAATAAAGAGGCAAGGAGAGTTCTGAAGGGGAACAATTCTCCAGGGAAACCTCAGGACAAGAGAGAGCCTAGACAATAGGCAAGGCCATCCATCTGAGTAGGGATCTTCAGTTCAACATCCTCCTGCCCAAAGCTCTCCTCTTTCTCATGAAGTTCTCAGGAATCAGCAGGAAAAGATAAGAGAAAATAGGACAAGGAACCTCATTGGGACCCTGGGGGACACCAACACTTAAAGGGGCATTTATGGCTGAAAAGAATAGCCTTTGCTAGATAATCTCTTTGCCTTGTAAATCTTATCTTTCAGAAACTCTTAGAGGATGCCACCATCCTTACTTTGGAAACTGCTTACCATGTCTGCCTTTTAATAGCCACACATGCCCACATGACTCTGACTTTACCCCTTCTTATGGATATAGCCCACAGACCTAGGGGTGGTCATGGGAACCCAACTTTCCAGCTAGAATCCTGGGTCCCAAATGTGAACCTGCTTTTCTCTTGTCAAGGTTCTAGAAAGAAGGCCCTAATGCTTCTGAAGCCAAGGAGGTCCCCAGGGTGCCCTTGTTCTAACTCTGCCTCAGTCATGTTGTTCAACTGTCCTTTGGAATCCACACAATGTCCCATTCTCCCAGTACCTTTTTTAATGAGTTTTTAAATTGTTGCTTAAAATGTAAGAATTTTGTATGTTTAAAAATATGAATATCAAATTACTTTAACGACAGACAAAATAAAATAGGAGAGTATTTAAATGGGGAACAGTTGTAGGAAGTCCAGGTACAAAGAGTAGAAACACAAAGATCCTGCGAATCCTGTGTAAAGGGTGTATGTTTTTGTATTCAATTGCTAGACAAAACAAAGAAGACATAATCCTAGTTTAGAATAACATGTAGATTTCACAGAACAGAAAGTTGGGAGGTTGTGTCTAATAAAATTTTTATCTATTTAATGAGTTAGCAGATAGTATCCAAAGTTGATACATACAAATATAGAAAGAAATGCTTGTGTTTGTAGCTTTAATAGCTACACCAGAATGACTCCACACAATCAAGGATCCCAGATCCTTTGAATCTAAGAGTTTCTTTCTAGGGGCCCATGAGGTCAAAGTAGTTTCATAATATTTTAAAGTGTTATTTATCTCTTTCATTCTCAATCTCTCATGGGTTGTAGAGTATGAAAAGGTTATGAAAATGTTTTCAGTTTTTAACATCACAAATGACCTTTACAAAACTAGCACTTATCAAGTTTTGGCTTCAAAGAACAATATTGACAATTAGCCCAAAAAGTTCTTAAAATATTTCCATTTAGAGTACAATACTTACATGAGGCTAAATTTTCTTTAAACACTAGAGTCAAAAATATATCTTAACAGATGGAATGTAGGACCAAATATGAGAACTGGTTGTTTCTATTATGCCAAACATTAGAGACTCAGAAATATAAAATAATGCCACTAAAATAAAATATATAAATATATAGAAATAAATACATAAAAATAAGCCAAGGAGTTAACCTCTAGGAATAAAAGCTCTTTGGAGGTCTCAATAATTTGTAAGAGTATCAAAGGGTCCCACAATCAACAAGTTTGAGAACTGCTGCACTGAATAAATCTTACCATTAGTTTTCACTTATTACACATTTCATTTTCACCATTCAGTTAAAGTTGCACACTTCCCCTGTATTGCTGTTCCTACTTTATTTATAGCTCATCCCAACTCTTTGCACTTGTTGATTGTACAGATTTTCCTCCCTACCACTGCTTGGCAAATCCTCTTGCTGAGTTTGTACCTGCACTGTCCAGACCACTGCGTTTTCACTCTTCCATGTTTCTCTATTCCATTTTAAGCATTCTTTGCCCCGTTCTTTTGGGCTTTCCACCACCCCATTTTCTCCTCATTACGTTATGCCACAGTACAAGTCAAGAAAGACACAACAAACACTTGATGCTAGTATTCAGAAGCCGGCACTCTACCTTGTAGTCCAAACCATCGGAACAGTTGAAGACTACACACTGGATGGCAAAAGTTTTGGCTAGGTCTTTGGTCGTCTCTGTTTTCCCAGTGCCAGCAGAACCAGCAGGGGCGCCCCCCAGGTCAAGCTGCAATGCTCCCATGAGACAAAGTAGCAGCGATCCTGAAGAAACCAACGAATTGTCATTAATGAAGGGAACTGACCCTAACCACGACTTCATGAGTCCTTCCCCTTTTATGGGACCAGGGCCACTATTTTTCAGAAAAGGTTTTAGAGCATTTGAAATACACCCAAAGATTCATGCATATATGTAAATAATGCAAATGTTTGCTTTACAAAGATGTATTCATAGCAAATCCTTTCAAGAATTAATGTTAAGTGAAACTTTTCAATACTACATTGACAAAAAAAGCAATCATACCAATATAATCGGGGTGATCAGCTACTTACTGTAAGGGGAGTAATAACCAATCTTGGGCATGCACCCAAATATTCATAGCCATAAGTGTACTGAGAAAGTGCCATTCTAGCCACACAGTTATCCACATCTACATCCCAATAATAGCGCAGTTGTCTCTGCCAGTCAAAGGATTCAACTGTGTCTACCTACACAAGAGATATAAATGATACACATATTAGGTACCCTTTTTTTTTCAGAAAGAAGTACATGATTTTATTTAAATAAAACATTTACCTTGGCTTGAACAAGTTCACTGACTATATCTCTTGCATGTACATCAATAGTAATCAGTGCATTTATGATGTTTCTGTGTAATTTAGGAAGACTGCCTTGAAATATTGCAGCCAGGGCATTTAATCTCTACAAATTAAAAGCAAAATTCATAGTGAATTATCAAAATCAGTTTGCATATTTATATTTTTATTGTTATATTTAGAGTAGACATTTGCTAACATCAACTCATTTTAAAAATTTATAATTCTGTGACCAATTAGGATGATACTGCGTGGGAAATATCATTCCCATAAAATTTCTTTGAAGTATGTGCTATTATTATCTTCATTTTACACCTGAGGAAATTGAAGGCCAGAGAGGGTAAGATGCTGGCAGCCACACAATTATGAAGTGGTGAAAATGAGGTAGACATTAGCTTTGAGGAAAGTCCACGCTCTTAACCACTAAGTCATGGTATCTGTAGAGAAGATTGTTTCCTTTCAAAATTAAATGTGGTTAAAGGTGATACTTCTCATTTTCAGACTTAGTTTTCTCACTGATAATCAGAAAACCTGAGTGTTCTAAACAAGCCAATGACATTAAATGAAAACACTCTGCGGAAAGATTTAGCTTGTGGTTTTCTTCTAAGTGGCTAAATTCCGGGCTGGTGTTGTGGTGTGGCAGGTTAAACTGCCACCTGCAATACCAGCATCACATATCAGAGCACCAGTTTGAGTCCCAGCTGCTCCACTTCTGATCTATCTCCTGCTAATGGACCTGGGAAGGCAGCAGAAGATGGTCCAAGTGCTTAGGCTTCTGCAACCGTGTGAGAAAACAGGATGGAGTTCTGGGTTCCTGGATTCAGCCTGGTCCAGCTATAGCCATTGTGGCCTCTATGCCCTTTGGGGAGTGAATGCACAAACAGAAGATCTCTCTCTCTCTCTCTCTCTCTCTCTCTCTCTCTCAATCTCTGCCTTGCTCTCTGTTACTCTGCTTTTCAATAAATAAAATAAATCTTTTAAAAAGTAGGTTCATGGAACTTTCTTTGGAGGAGTTTTTCTCTTTCCTGGCTCTCTGGAGACAAAATTCCACAGAGGACCCTTTTTTTAAAATTATATTTTATGACAAGTCCTTTAAAATGCAATAGTACTTGTAAATAGAATTAAATTTGAATTTGAAGATTAGACCTATATCTTTAGAAGATATATAATTTGAAAGTATTGCCCCCATTCCATAAGTCTCTTTTCTACTCTATTGATTCATTGTTTCCTTTATGGTGCAGATTTTTTTAGCTTGATGCAATCCCACTTTGTTTTTTTGCTTATGCTTTTGGTGTTATGTCCAAGAATCAATGCCAAGGCCAATGTCATGAAGCCTTCCCTCTATGCTGTCTAACAGGATTTTTATAATTTTTGAGCTTACATTTAAATCTTTAATCTAGTTTGAGTTGTTATTTCTGCATAATTTAAGATAATGGTCTAATTTTTCTTACAACTCAATAGCAAAACCCCAAATAACCCAATTAAAAAATAGGCAAAGGACTTGGATAGACATTTCTCCAAAGAGATGGCCAATGACCAATAGTTACATGAAAAGGTACTCAGCATCACTAATCGTAAGGGAAATGCAAATCAAAACATAATGTGATGTAACCTCACACCTGTTAGGATGGCTATTATAAAAAATAAAAATAATAACAAGCATTGGTGTGGATGTGGAGAAAAGGAAACTCTTACATTATGGTGATGGGAATGTAAAATAGTGTAGCCACTGTGGAAAAAGTATGATGGATCATCAAAATATTAATGATGGAACTACTATACAGGTATGATCTAGCAATTCCACTTCTGGGCTCATACACAAGAACTGTCACCCAGATCTCGAGAGGCTATATGTCCATTCCTATTTTCACTGCAGCATTCTTCATAATAGCCAAGTTGTAGAAATGCCGTAAATGTCCATCAATAGATGAATGGATAAACAAAATGTGACATATAGGATATTATTCACCCTTAAAAAGAGGAGACTCTATCATATGTGACAGTACAGATGAACCTGGAAGGCATTAAGGTAACTAAAATAAGCTAGTCACACAAGGACAATGCTGCATGATTCCACTTACATGAGGTGCCTAAAATAGCCAAACACATAGAAACAGAGAAGAAAGGTGGTTATTGGTGGCTGGGGACAAGGTAAAACAGGGTGGTGTTGTTCAATGGGCATAAAGTTTAAGTTATACAAGATGAATAGGTTCTAGAGATCTGTCACACAGCATTGTACACTTAAAAATTTTTTTTGACAGGCAGAGTTAGACAGTGTGAGAGAGAAAGAGTCAGAGAGAAAGGTCTTCCTTCCGTTGGTTCACCCCCAAAATGGGTGCTGCGGCTGGCACGCTGCACCGATCTGAAGCCAGGAGCCAGGTGCTTCTCCTGGTATCCCATGCGGGTGCAGGGCCCAAGCACTTGGGCCATCCTCCACTGCCTTCCCAGGCCACAGCAGAGCACTGGACTGGAAGAGGAGCAACCGGGACAGAACTGGCACCCTAACTGGGACTAGAACCCAAGGTACCAGTGCCACAGGCGGAGGATTAGCCAAGTGAGCCATGGTGCCAGCCTGTGCACTTAAAATTTTAATAGGGTAATTGTGCTTCCTTTAAAACAGCATTTCCCAACTATGACTATGAGTTTATTTTTAAATATTTATTTATTCATTTGAAAGTCAGTGTTATACACACAGAGAGGAGAGACACACAGAGAGAGAGAGAGGGAGGGAGGAAGAAGGAGAGGGAGAGGGAGAGAGGGAGAGAGGGAGAGAAGGAGAGAGGAAGAGAGGGAGAAAGAGAGAGAGGGAGGAAGGGAGAGAGAGAGAGATTGGCTGCAATGGCTGGAGTTGTACCAGTCTGAAGCCAGGAGACGGGCTTCTTCCAGGTCTCCCACATATGTACAGGGGCCCAAGCACTTGGGCCATCTTCTGCTGCTTTCCCAGGCCAGAGCAGGGAGCTGGATCAGAAGTGGAGCAGCCAGGACTTGGACCACTGCCCATATAGGATGCTGGCACTGAAGGTGGCTGCTTTACCCGATATGCCACAGTGCTGACTCCAAGAGTTTTTTGTATTTAAAGAAAATTATTTAGAGGGGCCGGTGCCATGGCTCATTAGGCTAATCCTCTGCCTGTGGTGCTGGCGCCCCAGGTTCTAATCCCAGTTGGGACACTGGATTCTGTCCTGGTTGCTCCTCGTCCAGTCCAGCTCTCTGCTGTGGCCTGGGAGTGCAGTGGAGGATGGCCCAAGTGCTTGGGCCCTGCACCTGCATGGGAGACCAGGAGGAAGCACTTGGCTCTTGGCATCAGATCGGCGCAGCACACCAGCTGTAGTGGCCATTTGGGGGGTGAACCAATGGAAAGAAGACGTATCTCTCTCTCTCTCTCTCTCTTACTGTCTAACTCTGTCATATAAATAAAAAAGAAAAATATTTATATTCACTCAATTCTTTATTATTTCATTGATAATTGACTAATGTTTCTATAATCTTGAAGAAAACATCAGTGCCTAGAAATGCTACAAATACTGAGATTTCTTTACATTAATTAAACTTTTATGAGAAGCTATTAAATTCCATTTCTCCATAAAAGTTGCAAACCATTATAATCCTGGTGTTTGAATTTTCCCCCAGTTTGTACTGTGTGTGTGTATACATGTATATCTATACACAAACACACACACAAACACACACATATATCTCACAAACATCAGGGTGATGTCGCTAGGAAATGGAACAGGGATCATTCTAGTGCTACTCTCAAAGCTCTGTAAATCAATTCTGAGCATGAGCATTTCTGAAATAAAGTGAATTTGTGTTACACATGGTAATAAAAACCACTGAGACAACACATTAAGGACAGAGATCCCACATGGGATGTAAGTACACAGTGACTCCTGTTGCTGACTTAACAATTTGACACTCTTGTTTATGGCGTCAGTAATCTCCCCAGGCTCTAGTCATGAGTTGCCAGGGCTATGGAAGCCTTTAGAGTTCGCTGACTTTGATCTTATTCCGATAGGGTCATAGTCAAAGTGGAAGTTCTCTCCTCCCTTCAGAGAAAGGTACCTCCTTCTTTGATGGCCCCATTCTTTCCACTGGGATCTCACTCACAGAGATCTTTCATTTAGGTCTTCTTTTTTTTTCTTTTCCATGGGATCTTGGCTTTCCATGCCTACAATACTCTCATGGGCTCTTCAGCCAGATCCGAATGCCTTAAGGGCTGATTCTGAGGCCAGAGTGCTATTTAGGACATCTGCCATTCTATGAGTCTGCTGTGTATCCCGCTTCCCATGTTGGATCCTTCTCTCCCTTTTTGTGTTGTCTAATGTATTGTCTAATGTGCAGTGATGCTATAACTAATACTGAAACAGTATTTTTACACTTTGTGTTTCTGTGTGGGTACAAACTGATGAAATCTTTACTAATTATATACGGAATCAATCTTCTGTATATAAAGATAATTGGAAATAAAAAAAAAACCTGGTGTTAAATTGGAAATGGCATAGAAAATTAATTAATTTTTTAAAAAAATATTATGTAGGATCTCTGTCTTTAATGTGCTGTACACTGTTATTTAATGCTATAACTAGTACTCCAACAGTATTTTTTTCACTTTGTGTTGCTATATGGGGGCAAACTGTTGAAATCTTTACCTAATATATACTAAACTGATCTTCTGTATATAAAGAGAATTGAAAATGTATCGATGTGAATGGAAGGAGAGAGGGAGCGGGAAAGGGGAGGGTTGAAGGTTGGAGGGAGGTTATGGGAAGGGGGAAGCCATTGTGGCCCATAAGCTGTACTTTGGAAATTTATATTCATTAAATAAAAGTTTAATAAATGGAAAAAAAACCACTGAGATCATTCTGCATGGCAGTACAAGGGTACTTCAAAAATCTTCGGAAAGATGTAATTAATTTGGTGCAGAATATTTTTGAAATCCACACATAGCTTTCTTCAGAATATGAATTTCCCTTGAACTTTCTAGAGACCTCCTCAGAGGTTCAGTGTTAGCCTGCTGACAATCTCACCTCAAAATTTACTTTTTCAAAAGCTTCCAGGGCCTCTACATGACTAGTGCTTTCTGTTTCCAGACACTCAGTCAAATCCCGACACGACATGATCTGAGAGACAGTTAGGATGACCTGCAAGAAAATGTCTTCTTTAAGAGTGGGGTGGCATCTCAGCAGAGAAGGATTCAGGAATGGAAAGTTAACAAGTGTGAGTTACTTGAGAGGGATGGCCAGCAATCACCCACTCTGTCCTTGGTTTGCCCTGATAGTCAGCAATGGCAGCTTTGCACAAGCGGCGCAGAGACGTGAACATGGCTTCTTCCACTTTACCAAGCCATTCCTCCACATTGCCTCGGGCTTTGAGGCCTTTCCCTAAACCTACCTAGAAGGTAATCAGAACAATGATAAATTGGCTCATGTGAGATTTTGAGCTGTGTAGTCCCTGAGCTTGTAAATACTGAAGTTTTATCACAAGTACCAGAATGTTCTATGGATATTCTACTTTACAACTTTATTGCTTAATTTTAATGCTTCCTCACGGAACTAACTCCTTGAAAGAATAGTTCATAAACACCACATACATTTCTTCACCTGGTTTTGTTTTCCTACTCCCTGACATCTAATTTTTTGCCCTAATACTTCACAAAACCTGTTAAGGATACCCACGTCTCTCTTCAGAAAAGCTAATGGACACTTTTCAGTTCTTTTCTTATTTATTTCTCAGACTTCCAGCCACTTGTGTGTCCGATTTGTCTTTCAGCAGTTCTTCTACTCCACTTTAAAATTTTATGTTTTCCCAAGATTCTATTCTTGGTCATCCCCTTCTCTTCTGCAACCAATAATGACCAAATTCTTTAGTAAGAAGATCAATTTAGGACGAAGAAAATGTTTATGGGTTCCTGCTACTCCTATAAATACACTAGTGTGCTATAATTGGACTAACACCTTGGCATTGTCCTGCATACTCCTTCTGTCTGGAATGCTTATCCTCTAATGCCCATCTTCTTTGACTCCTGTGTGTGTGTGTTTGTGTGTGTGTATGTGAATGTGTGTATGTTTGCGTGAGTGTGTGTGAGACTTTCAACTCTGGAGTTACTTGGCTTCTTACCATCTGCTATTGCATTCACTTTGGTGTTCACCATGAGTGATTAGCTGTGCAGATGCTGCTGCCACTAATTTGCACTTACATAGTACCCACTGCTGGCAGTAATTTACAGGGTAACACCTGTCATCATCTCTTTCATCAAGAACTTTTACTAGTTTCCATTTCACTGACGAGTTTATAGGGTGGGACTTGAGTCTAGGTAGCCTGCAGCAGAACTGGTGCTCTTCACTAGTCTACTATTGTGCCTCTTGTGGGGAGTTGAATAAGATATAGCTCTAGTTTTCTTCACTTTGTTTCCAGAAAACAGAGCTTGTATATCTGTTACTGCATTTACTATGGTGGTTTTAATTGTCTAAGTCCACATAAGACTTTGAGCTCTTTGAAGGCAAGACTTTTATTTTGGTTATCCAGAATATCTCAACCAATGAGCTAACAGAGTGAAAATGAGTAGTCCTCCACCCCCAACTCTAGAAGAGTTCCAAAACTTATTTATAAAGAATTATCAACAAAAAGCACCTCACCCTTTCTCCCTCTGGTGACAGCATGGCTAAAATATCATTAGTATAAATCTTTTCTGGTTCTCCTTCCATGCCAGGAATCTTTCCTTCAGCAGGAGGCATGACAGGAAATTCAAGTTTGGAAATGGAGTCGAAGCATTTCCGTAAGTGCCACTGCACGGCTTGTGGATTTCGTGTCTGGGCCAAAATCTCCAGAAGCTCATCATTTGATAAGAAGTAAAACCTGGAGGAAAGAAAATTCTGAAAATATAACTTGAAACTGAAGGTTAACCTTAGACAGACATAAAAGAGGCTATTTAGCAGCTTCTCTTCCCTATCCAATTTCTTGGCCTCTGATTATATTGGTCCTGGATTCCTTGGGGAGGCAACATATCTCTAAATAGCATTGTTCTAAGGATTAGTGATGATGCATTTCAAAATCTAAATTAGTGCTTAACAATAAAAGATAGGTATTTTTTCATAAAATTATAAATTGCTAGCTCTTGTGATAATACTGACTCAGCTGTGTGTTTGTCTTACTTGGCTTTGAGCACATGTGGTCATGTGCTACATAACAGCATTTCTATCAACAATGCAGCACATTCACAACAGTGCTCCCACAAGATCCTACCTAATGACACTGTGTAAATACACTCTCCGGTTACATAATGATGAAAATTGCTCAATAATGCACTTCTTAGAGAATATCCATATTGTTAAGTCATGTGTGACTTATCTATCTCCCATAGAACCTAGACTCTTACTCTCACATACCTACTATTCAATGCATTATGTGCTGAACAGATAATAGATGCAACAGTAGGTGCAGGAAACTTAATTTGGTTCTGTGAATGTGCACAGGGCCATTCTCCCAACTAAAGATACATGCTATTCCCTGCATCATGTGATACTGTGAAAAGTGGCAGAATATATGATTTTACCAATACCCCATTTCAAACTACATGGAGCTATATCCATGTAGAAATAAAAACAATATATATATATATATATTTTGGTACTATTATCAGCAAGACAAGTAAAGGAAATTGTGTAGATAATAGTTTGCTATAGATCAGGAACCAGCCAGTTACAGCCTACAACCCACAAACCTGGCCTGCCACCTGTTTAGGTAAGTGAAGGTTTACTGTCACATAGCTAAGCAGACATACTTATTGACAGAGTCTCCTTCTGTGCTACAATAGCAGAGTTGAGTAACTGCCAACAGATAATTACTTGAATTGCCTGCAAAGGCTTAAATATTTACTTTGTGGCCTTTTATTAAAAATGCTATTCTAGATAACCAAAAATATTCTTCTAAATGCCAGTTGTCATTTAATATAGTTTCTGCCATATGTTTATTCTCTTTGAATCACACCAAAGGAATTTGATTCATTATCCTAACTATCCTATAACAGGTAACAAACATTTTTTTTTCTAATCAGCAAGGTTCCATTTTAAGAGCTGCATACCTACCCCTAACTGTGTCATGTCTGAAGAATTAAGTGGTCAAACCAGCATTTGGTAACTGCCCTAGATGGTCACTGCTAATTTCACAATGCCCTTGCATTGGAGGGCGTGGAGATGACATCTGTCAGCCAAGCTCAAGATGCGATTCTGCCCACAGATGCTCTTCTATGACACCTTCCAGGGGAAGGGGGAAGCAAAGCAGATGCCAGGACTGAAGGGGGTGGGGTTTCGCCCTTTGTTTTCAGGTGTCCGGATAACCACTCATTTTTTTAAGTGCAAGGAGCTGAGTCTTTGAAGGCACTTTCTGGCGATCCCTGTCTATACTTTCAGATTTCCTCAAAGTGGGCCTCCATTCTTCCCTGTGCCTCTAGTGCCTATGAACAACTCTAATTCCCTGGATATGGAAGTTTTGCTTTAAACACTTAGAGTGGCTTCCGTGTTCCAGACCAGATGTGAAAATGGTCTGCTGCAGTCTCAGCTATGCCTGGAGCTCTAGAATCAGAGCTGCCAATCCATCATATGTTTAAAAATAAGATGGCAAGTCACCTGGGAGACAGGTGCAAAACTCCTTACTCACATGAGGGTATAAAGTGTTAAGGTTGGAGAGGCTGGAGAGAAGCATGTTAGGGGTCCCCTGCACCCCCAGGTGGAAGTCACTCTCCTCAAGTCTGGGCATCTTGGAGAGCATATTATGTCCCCACCAATAAGCCTAGAGAAAATCCCTCCGGTCTCTCTCACTTTCCACATGCACTTCTGTGGACACACGCATACATGAGCACACACACATGTACCTGGCCACTAGGAAACAGCAAAACCATTCTGCAATCAATTTACCCACTTAAATCTTTACCAAATATTGTGGCTTTAACCTTGGAACTTACACTCCCCAACAAGATACCAGCTGGATTTTCATTACTGAAAATCTCTCTTGTTTTCTTCTTTAGTTCTCTGGTGTTTTGAGGTTATAACTGTAACCTCAAGTTGATCGATAGTCTCAACTGCTGAAACATATCTTCGGTTGCTTTATAAACTTACCGTGGGAAGATCACCCTTTTTGATTCTAAATATGCCTCCAGACACTTCTGAATTTGATCAAGTAAAGCATTATTGTTTTGAAAAGTCTCCAAAAGACCTGTTGATTGAAAAACAAAAAAGCACTGGTAAAACCATGCTAAAATACACAATATAATTATTAAATGCTCATTTCCTTTTTTATAATTATTTATTTATTTGAAAGTAAGAGTTACAAGGGAGTATGGGGGTGGGGAGACAGAGAGGGAGATCTTCTGTCTTGTCTGCTGGTTCACTCCATAGGTAGCTGCAATGATAGGTCCTGGGCCAGGCTGAAATCAGGGGCCAGGAGCTTCACTGAGGCCTCCCACATGGGTGTTAGAGGCCCAAGTACTTGAACCATCCTTTGTTGCTTTTCCCAGGCCTTTATCAAGGAACTGGATCAGAAGTGGAGCAGCCAGGACTGTAAATGGTGCCTATTTGGGATGCTGTCATTGCAGGTGGTGGCTTTATCTACTATGCCATAGTCCTGGCCTTGACAATATAATTTTTAATGGAAATAAAATATATTAACTTTTTAAAAAACTTTTGTTTCATCTGATAAAAGATTGGTATAATAAATTAAAATATGGAGGAATTGTGTAAAAATTTTAAATATTACTTTAAATAATAATATTAATGTTAATATTTACCATGTATGAAAAGAATATTTAATTTTTAAAAATATTTTTATTTATTTACTTGAGGGGGTGGAATTACAGAGAGTAAGAGGGAGAGACAGAGAGAAAGGTCTTCCTTCCGCTGATTCACTCCCCAAATGGCCGCAATGTTCAGAGCTGCGCCAATCCGAAGCCAGGATCTAGGAGCTTCTTCTTGGTTTGCCACATGGATGTAGGGGCCCAAGCACTTGAGCCATCTGTTACTGCTTTCCCAGACCATAACAGAGAGCAGGATTGGAAGAGGAGCAGCCTGGACTAGAACCGGCATCCATATGGGATACCAGTACTGCAGGTGTAGGGTTAAGCTACTGCGCCACAGCACCAGCCCCAGGGATTTAATTCTAAGCATTGTTAGCTGGCAGCTTCCAGTTTTGGGGGCTAGGGATACACAAACCAAAGCCAAGCAGTTGCCTTCTCCTTGACCCAACAAAGCTAGTCTCTGTAAGGTTCTTACTCATCCTCTGTCATTTTCTCACTTGGGTCTTTGTCCTGTCCTCTTTCATCTTTAAATGCTGAAATTGTGCCAGCCGGGTACTCTGTCTTCATTACCTAACTACAGCTCCTTAAAGAGCAACATTGATTATCTCTGTGGTGTTGATACCTTCCACAACGGCAGGCTTCCCACCCTCCCTAGAAACAAATCCAAAGAGTTTACTTTGTTTTCACATTGTTTCCTAGGCTGCATGTAATCAATGATCCAATCTAGTGCCCACTTTTCACCCAAACCCAGTCATTTCTCCAGCCACATCTCCTAAGCCTTTCTCCTTGGGAACTGCACTGCAAACCACATGGACTTCCTGGTTCACAGTGTGCATGCTGAGCATGCTCCTTTGGCTTTTGCTCTTCTTTCTGCCTTTAACAATTCCCCCTTAGATTTACATGCACGCCTCACTCCCTTCTTTCCTGCAGATTTCTGCCCAGAAGTCACCTTATCTTCTAACCCAGACAGATTTTCTCTCCCTCTCTTTCACCAATCCCAGCCATAATCTAGCCCTTATATCCTACTTTATTTTTCTTCATAGCTTGATCATCACTTGAAATGACACACATAGAACTATACTTCTTTACTGAAACCCTGAAGAACTGATGTCTCTTGGGATCATGTTTTAAAATAGCTCTAAAGTTTATTTTGTAGCAAATCTAGTAGGGCCTAAGATAACACTCTAATCAAACATAATATCATTTCAGCAAAAGGTTTAAATATGATCATTAGTGGATGGGGCAACAGAATAATGGCCCCTCCTGGACATTTATGTCCTAATCCCCTAAACTTGTGAATATGGAAACCAGAACTTTGCAAATATAATGAAGTTAAGACTCTTAGGAGGGGAAGAACCCCCTAGATCATGTGGTAGACCCAACATAAGCACAGGGCCCTTGTAAAAGGGGTGCTATGAAGACAGAGCCAGGGCTGGCATGACAGGTTTGCTGGCTGTAAGAGGGCCAAGAGCCAAGTATGGTGCGAAACTTCTAGGAGTCCTAAAGAGTTCTAATTCCATCATTTGTTGCACTTTTTCCTTTCTGTTTCTGTCTTATGTTAAGAGTTTTTGAGAAAAACAAAGCATAACTCAGAAATCTACTCCTTCTGGGGCAGGGAACATCAGCTGGAGAGGCCTCGCGCTGCCATTTACTGAGCAGCCAGCAAGCTCGCCCAGACTCTGACACCAGATCTAAGTTTCAATAGCCATGTGTGTGTGCACAGAAAGACTTTCATTCTACCTTCGCAGAACCAGAACTTGCTAAGCCACATCTTAACCTTGAGGATAGAAATGCAGTAAGAGGTAACATTTTAACTGGTTTTAATGAATCAATTAATAGGCAGGTGTGGAGATTTTTGTGGTTCTAGAGCTATGGCAGAGTTTAAATAGCATGGGGCAATTGAACGCAAACATGTCTTCTGAAAATTGTGACACAGGCACATCACCGATACCCTGGGGTAATATCCCCAAATTATAAAAACAGTGAAAAGAAGCAGGCTCTTCTGTGCCAAAACTACAAACCAAGCTCAGAGAGAATCATTATGAGAAAAGTACAGCGTTCAATTGGCATTGCTTCCAAGAGTGCCAAAGGCAAATGTTCTGGGTCACCAGTGCTGACGAGAATCAAGGGACAATGTGCTGCAGGTTAGATTCTTAGAGGTGACAACCATCTTGTATGATTGTAAAGTCTTCCTGCTTTAAAAATTTTGATTTATGCCTGGTTGAGTAGCGGCTCGGAGAGTGTTAGGCAGCTGGTTCACCTTCCGCATAATTTCTTTCCATGACTTATCCACCTGAAGGAACATCTTGGCCTCCACAGGCAATTGCCTCTGAATATCTGGAGCATTGAAAATACTTTCAAGGTAGAGCCAGTTTCTCTGGCAGGTCAGCCACTCTTCCTAGTAGAAAAATATGGACATCACCAAGTGCTAACTTTCAAATTGCAAATGTACCTGTGGTTACACTAAAAATCATTGTGCAGGGGATTGTGTAGCTTTTTACTTGGGGGCTGCTTTATGGTTCCTTATACAGGTCCTTTGAAGCGAAGCTTCCTTAAGGGGTCCAAGACTCACCTTAACCTAAGTCCACTCCACTCTCTACTGAGTGGAATTACAATGATTCTCCTGCGGACCCAGAAAAACATGATCCCCGCATCCAGAGGAGACACCTGATGGGGAGGCAAGGTGCTTACTGAAAGAAATCTGAAGGGCTGGGGAGGTGCTAAATGTAGTGATTATTTCTAAATATATACAGAGTTATCATGGTCAAAGTTTGCTATTCTTTTGTTTCAATTAGGTCTGTGCTCTTTCCTTGCCTGTTTTTAAATAAAGAAAAGTCAAAGAGGTAAAGCCTGCTCATGACAAAGCATATAGGAAATTCAAAGACTGGGAGGAAGAAACAAATCATACATTGCTACTCCTTCTAGGGACAATCACTGTTCTGGAAGATATCCTGGGGCAAGTTTAGCCTAGTGGCTAAACTGCAGCTTGGGATGCCCAGGTCCAGTATCAGAGTGCCTGGCTTTGAGTCCCTGCTTGTTCCCAGCTCCAGCTTCCTGCTAACCCTGGGAGACAGCAGCGGTGGCTCAAATAGTTGGGTCTCTGCTGCCCATTTAGAAGATGTGGATTGACCTCTTGGCTCCTGCCTTGGAGTTGTTGGAAGTATTTGAGGAGTGAGTCAGTGAATAGGAGCTCTATCTGTCTTTCCACATCTCAAATTGAATTAAAAATAAACTAAAATAAAATAGAGTAGTCCTTAAAAAACAAGGAATCAGAAACGCTCAATGAAGAAATTTTTGTAGACCTCTGTGCTCCTGCCATTTCACATGTGGGTCTAAAATCCATGAGAGAGCTTCTCACTTCTCACTCTACTTTGAGTAGTTACGCCTAAGCCCTGGTGTCACAGCACTTCCTGGCTTATCACGTCTTGCACCTTCTAGTCAGATAATTTGGACAGTCCCTACAATTCAGCACAGGATTCTTTTAAGGACCCTCCATGAAAACACAGACTTTAACTATGATCTGTTGAACTTGATCTTCATTCCTAGAGCTCAGCTGTTTGTCCAAGGGACTGGACAGCCATCAGATAACATGTTCATTTAAGAGGATAGATTTGTAAGATAGTACTCTTTGAAACATTAGGGAACAAATGATCTTTTCCTATTCACTGCCTTTGTTAGTTCACAGGTAAATTTTTAGATTAAAATTTATAGAAACTAAATAAAATTAAATCAAGCTAAAAACCTGAAGTATAAGAGAGAGACTGAGTGGGAACATGAGTCATAAGTTGATCCTCTGTGTTACTGTGGGGTAATGTGAGGTACAATGAAATAAAAAGAGGGTGTGTACCACAAGCACGTGTCTCAAGGAGACTTCAAGCAATGGTGAGTATTCTTCCAGTAAGTAGAAGGCTGTGTGGCTTGACGCTCAAGGTGGCCCCAAAATGTATTGATGCCCTTGTGGGGTCCTCTCCCTTGGGTATGGGTATCACCTGTGACTTGCTTATGGCAAAGGTAACAGGACATACAGCATTATGTTTTTGTTATGTAAGACACAATATAGGTTTTTTTTTTCCACCAAGATATTTTCTCTTCCTTGCTAGATTGCTGAAACAAATAGTCATGTTATGGAAGTCCACCCAAAAAAAATCCATGGTCAACATCCAGCCATGGGAGATGACCTCCTGTTGAGAGCCAGCAAAAAATTGAAGCCTTTGGTCCTAAAGTCACAGGTTTTTCTGCCAAAAACCTGAATGAGTTTGAAAATGGGTCTTTATTGAAAATGAATCTTGATGTGAATGGGAGGGGAAAGGGAGTGGGAGAGGGGAGGGTTGCGGGTGGGAGGGGAGTTATGGGGGGGAGCCATTGTAACCCATAAGCTGTACTTTGGAAATTTATATTCATTAAATAAAAGTTTAAAAAAAGAAAAGAAATTGGGTCTTTCTCCAGTTGAAACTCTGATGAGATCCCTGAGTGACTTCTTGATTGAGACCTTATAAGACATTAAGCAGAGGACACAGTTAAATTATGTCTGAACTCCCGACCCACAGAAACTGTGAGATCATAAATGTATCATACTTTAGTCCACTAAAAAACATATATTGTTGGTGATATCTTGTTACATAACAAGGATGATGGTAATAGCATTTAGCTATATAATTATGTAAAGAAGAGCTCAATACATGTGCATTTACCTATATTCAGAACATAATAAAATGTCAACATTAAATCTTGTATTTGTTTTTAAAAAGATTTATTTATTTTATTTGAAAGGCAGAGTTAGAGAGAGAGAGAGAGAGAGAGAGAGAGAGAGAGAGAGAGAGAGAAAGACAGATGTCTTTCATCCACTGGTTCATTCTCCAAATGGCCACACTACCCAGGGCTGGGCCAGTCTGAAGCCAGGAGCCAGGAGCTTCATCTGGGTCTCCCACATGGGTGCCAGTGACTCAAGTACTTGGACTACTTCCCACTGCTTTCCCAGGCACATTAACAGGGGGCTGGATTGGAAGTGGAGCAGCTGGGACATGAACCAGCACCCATATGGGATGCTGGCAGTGCAGGAAGCAGCTTTACCCTCTACACCACAATGTTGGCCCCTTAGATTTCATATTTCTAAACTGTATAAGTACAATATTTAAATGATGGAACAAATTATTTCTAAGGTTCCTACGGTCCTCCATTTTATGAATCCCTGAATTGAAATGATCCTTACTCACCAGGGTTTGATTGAATAACGCAAGCTGTTTTTGCGACTCATCCACTCACAGTTTCAGTGGCCAACATACCGGGATGAGGCAATGGTTGCAATGTTGATAGTGCTGTCATTGAGAAGGACCTTTAAAGAACAAGGAAGTAGACATATGCAGCACCACGTGTCTGTGCTGTCAGTGATATTTCAGATTTTTAATCCCAAGCATACATGTAAACACCAACGTTTTGAACACATAGCTTAGCCCCACCTTCTGTTTCCTACCCCTCCATTCCCATTCCTATTCTCAGCATTGTGTCTTTTTTTTCTGGACAGGCAGAGTGGACAGTGAGAGAGAGACAGAGAGAAAGGTCTTCCTTTTCCATTAGTTCACCCCCAAAATGGCCACTGCGGCTGGTGCGGTGTGCTGATCCAAAGCCAGGAGCCAGGTGCTCCTCCTGGTCTCCCATGCAGGTGCAGGGCCCAAGGACTTGGGCCATTCTCCACTGCACTCCCAGGCCACAGCAGAGAGCTGGACTGGAAGAGGAGCAATCAGGACAGAATCCGGCACCCTGACCGGAACTAGGACCTGGTGTGCCGGCGCCACAGGCAGAGGTTTAGCAAATTGAGCTGCGGCGCTGGCCAGCATTGTGTCTTACAAACCACTCTGATAAATCTTTGCTGTTACATTTGACTGTTAATGGTACAAGCTTCGGTTTGGTTTGACACTCTTCTCTTTTCTCTTCCTGTCATTAGATGGCTGGTAACTTCTTTACCAACTTGGCCACCTAAGCAGGCCTTACTTTTTTCAAAATATCCCACACTTGGAAGATTAGCTGTCTTCTGTCCAACAAATTATCACTTTTCCTTTGTCGTTTCAAGGAAGAGGAAATTGAACTCAGTCATATCGAGCTCTGAATGGTTATAAACAGTTTTCCTTCACTTCCCTCCCTACTGCTCCTCCTTATACAATGGCATCCCTCAGAAAACATGTGAATTCAAAGAAATAATGACTGTCAGTCTGAAGAATTTGTCCGTTTCAGCTGTAAGATACCTGTGAGCAGGAATCTCATCCTCTCACATCATTTGGCTTCCTACTGACTGATCTTCACTTCCAGTCTGCTCTCCTGTCCATTACCCAGAGTGATATCTACTGCTTCTGTTCCAATCTACACCTGGCAAAGCCCGTTTATCTCCAACTTAGGCCTGGTTACACTATAGCAGGCCAAAACTTTGTCTTTTAAATAGGGTTTTAACCCAGAAATATGCCTTTAGATTTCAAGTGTGTAAGAAAATGCCGGAGGTAACGGCAAGATGGCGGAATAGGAAGAGAGCACACTGATAGTCTGAGAAGACACAGTTTAATAAAAGTGGAGATACTGCAGGGTCAAGGAAGAGTAGGGGAAGAAACAGCAGAGGAAGCTCTTCCAGAACTAGTGATTCACAGTGGACCTGCATGGAGAGCGTGGGAGCCCAAGTTCGGAACACCAGTGGCAGAATCAACACACCAGCGCTGGAACATGAGGTGAATCGAACCTCAATAACCCAAGACACCAGCGGGCAAGTGGAAAAAGGAGACTAGAGGGAACGAGGCTTGAAACTCCACGGGAAAATTTCACCAGGCTAACTAGAAGAGAGAGAGGAAAAAAGAAAAAAAGTGACCGATGCGGACACGAGTTTCTCTCTCTCCGCTCACCTCTCAAAGGCAAGCAAGACAAAGAGCAGGTGCCATTTTCGACATACGTCATAAGCAGGGCGACCTCAGGGCTGTACCGGCCCTGAGCCTAGCAGAAAAACCTGACTCTGGGGGGAGGGGTGAAATAACAGGAGAATAGGATCTAACTTGGCAACCCACTAGGAGACTGCAGGAGAATTTGAGCCCACACTGAGGGCAGCACAGATTCCCTGTGTGGTCCATGGGAAAGAGCTTCTGATCTCTGGCTCCTGTGGGTATATCATTCGCCTGCTAACTATCTCCAATTACGTTCAGCTGTGTGGAATTACTTCACTTTTGAATCAAAAAAAAAAGGAAAGAAAGAAAGAAAGAAAGAAAGAAAGAAAGAAAGAAAGAAAGAAAGAAAGAAAGAAAGAAAGAAATTGATTTAGCATGCCTAACCTGGGAGTGTCATCTTTGAAACACCCTCAACCCTGAGGAACCAAACAGAGCTCTCAGGCCACACTCATCTCAAGCCTCTAAGGCTCCACCAAAAGCAGACAGTCCACTTAATATAGAGCCATAGTGTAACAAGAAAAAACAACACAGTGAAGAAACCAAATATCTCCAACATGCCAAACAACAAACGCAAAAACCAAGGTAACAAGAACAAGGAAGACACTATGACGCCCCCAAATGAAAAAGACACCCCAAGATTATGAGGATGATGAGAGAGAAGAAATGCAAGAAGCGGATCTCCAAAAATTGATGAGAACATTAAGAAGTTCTCAAAAACAAATTCTTGAACTACAGAAATCCTTATGGACAAGATAGAAAATTTCTCTCATGAAAATGAAATATTAAGGAGGAATCAAAATGAAATGAAACAACTAGTAGAACAAGAAACGGTGATAGTGATGAGAAATCATAATGAAATGAAGAATTCAATAGATCAAATGACAAACACATTAGAGAGCCTTAAAAACAGAATGGGCGAAGCAGAAGAGAGAATATCAGATTTAGAAAACAGAGAACAGGAAAGGAAACAGGCAGACCAAAGAAAAGAAGAAGAAATTAGAAATCTAAAAAATATTGTCGGGAATCTACAGGATACCACTAAAAAACCTAACATTTGGGTTCTAGGAGTTCCTGAAGGCATGGAGAGGGAGAAAGGATTAGAAGGCATTTTCAGTGAGATACTAGCAGAAAATTTGGAGAAGGACAGGTTTGGAGAAGGACAAAGACATGTTAGTACAGGAAGCTTATAGAACCCCTAATAAACATGACCAAAGAGATCCTCACCACGACACGTCGTAATCAAACTCACCACAATGAAACATAAAGAAAAGATCCTAAAATGTGCAAGAGAGTAACGTCAGATTACTCTCAGAGGATCTCCAATTAGACTCACAGCAGACTTCTCATCAGAAACCTTACAAGCTAGAAGAGAATGGCGAGACATAGCCCAGGTACTAAGAGAGAAAAACTGCCAGCCCAGAATATTATATCCTGCAAAGCTCTCATTTGTGAATGAAGGTGAAATTAAGACTTTTCATTTCAAACAGAAATTGAAAGAATTTGTTGCCACTCGTGCTACCCTGAAAAAGATGCTTAAAGATGTGTTACACACAGAGACACAGAAACATGGTCACCAATAAGAAAGAAGGTAAAGGAAGGAAACCTCACAGCAAAAGATCACAGGAAGCTCTATTTCTCTTTGACATAGAATTAAACTCTGATGCTCTGTTAAAGCAATGTGTTAAAGTAATCTATAATGTTCTCTTGATGTCTGTTGAATTCTAATTGTTCAAAAACAGCTGAATTTTTATTAAGAGCTATGGGTTATTTAAATATGTGCTTATTTTCAAAGATTTGAATAATCACCTTGTAACAATGATCAAATTTGGTCTATGTTATGTCATGATTTTAAGGAATCTTATTTCAACGAGATATTTTGGATTTTGAGCCTTGTTGGCATTCTTGACAGGCATTCAAAAAATCAAAGTTTCAAACAATCTGGACTCTAAAATTTCCCGTAAATCCTGGACTTTGGTTTTTCCAGTTTGGGCCCAAATGAAAAAATCGAAGGACCTATGTCTCTCATCTTATAGAGACACCAACTAATCAGGCTATTTGGATTATATTAGAAGTACTGTCAAGATGTGATGTGGTACCAAACTTTAAGTTTCTATAATGGAAAATGCTATTAATACAAATGTTTGAGAATTAAAAAGTCTAATGATCTTGTGTTACTAGACATGATAGTCATCTTAATGTTAAAGCCCCAGAGGCCTAAAGGGTTAAATACTTGTAAAATCCTACAGGTGCTTTCAAAAATACTGTGAAGTAAGCAAGTGCCTCTTGTTGGTTGATGAGTTTATAGTTTTAAACATGGCAACTTAAAGTCTTTTGTCATCCACAGTTATATATGATTTGCTGGTCATAAAACTAAAGCCTTGTTGGTTCTGTGTTTAGCTCTCCTCCTGTAGGTTCCTGTGTACTTTTTCCAGCCACTTCTATTGTATTCAGTACTTTGGGATGGCTCTGTAAACAGATGAAGCCAATAATGTATTACCAGTACCAACTGAGAGAAAGTATGGTTAACTGAGGTTACTAAAAACAAAAAACAATTCAAATCAATTGGCAATCTACAAAAAGAGTTAAAGATTTTAAAAGCTGGCCGGCGCCGTGGCTCAACAGGCTAATCCTCCGCCTTGCAGCGCCAGCACACCAGGTTCTAGTCCCGGTCGGGGCACCGATCCTGTCCCGGTTGCCCCTCTTCCAGGCCAGCTCTCTGCTGTGGCCAGGGAGTGCAGTGGAGGATGGCCCAAGTGTTTGGGCTCTGCACCCCATGGGAGACCAGGATAAGCACCTGGCTCCTGCCATCGGAACAGCGCAGTGCGCCGGCCGCAGCGCGCTACCGCGGCGGCCATTAGAGGGTGAACCAACGGCAAAGGAAGACCTTTCTCTCTGTCTCTCTCTCTCTCACTGTCCACTCTGCCTGTCAAAAATAAAAAAAAATAAAAAAAAAGATTTTAAAAGCTATTATTAAAATTGCTATATTGGTCTATTATGTTATGTTATATGTGTGTACATATTGTATGCCCACATGGGAAAATTTTATTAAGAGTTTTATTTTAATTGGCTTATAGAGAAGATTGTCCATAAATTTCAGCTGCTAAAATTAATCAAAGATACATTTAATTCGTGTGACCTGAATCTCTGCATCATATGTTTTATACTTGTTGGTAGAAAGAAACTAAAAACATTTTATATGGTTGTGCTTAAATTTACTGGTTAAACAAACTACACCATGTTAGATATTTAAGAGGTATTTCCAAATACATGATTCTTAAAATTTATAGAAGGCATTGGACCTTCTGGTAAATGTTTTCTTAAGTTGTTATCTAATGGTTGAAACGGTTTGCTAAGTATTCATGTGATATTGCTATTGTCAGCAAGCGATCTAGGACTTGCTCCCTCATTTCTCTATTCTAAGCCCAACTTGTTCTTTCATTTCTCTATTCTCCACAAGGTAGGAAACTAATTCTATTATGAAGGAATCTGTAGGATGCACAATTTAATCTTTAGACCTTATAAAAGAGATGGCTAACATTTTTTCTGTGATAGCATAGCCAAAATAAGAACTTAAATAATAATCTCATAGCTAGATTCACTTCGCCATCAGCGAAGTATACAGTAAGTAGGAAAAAACCTCCCTTTCAGACCAAAGGGAAAGAAAGTCTTAAAGTGAGAATATAATTTTCCTCATGGGCATTGTCTACCTTAGAAAAACTACTACAGAACATGCCTGTGACTATAGACTTGTAGTTCAGGCCACCGAAGATTAGAGATGGGACATGGGCACTCCCTTGACTTGCATCCTCTGGTCTGCTTTAACAAAAACCAGGAGGAAAAGAAAGCTAGGCATCAGAAGCAATGGGTGGTAGGCCTATTAATGGCTGTTCTGTACAGGGATCTGCCCTCAAGGAGACCCAACAGGCCAGTCCACTGCAGTGGCTTTCAATGTGGTAAGCCTGGGCTTCAGCAGAAGTCAGCTTGTGAAGAGCCCTGGCAGCTCTGCCAAGAGTTGGATCACTGGAAATGGACCTGCCCTGGAGTCAAAGGATGCCCAGGTCAGAGCCACAGATCTTATTGGCTCTAAGCTGAAAAGCCCTTCACTCAGCCCAACTTCCAAAGTGACCATGGCAGCTGAGGGGACGGCCAAGTAGGGTCAGCAACATTGCAGGCAGAACTGTAAATTTCTTGTTAGAGATGTCACCTGCCTTTACCTGGCCAGCTCTCCTCCCAGGCCAGCCAAATAATGAGAGTCAACAGAGTGCCTTCCCCTAGGAGGTTCACACCTCCCTTAGGATATACCCCATGTGAAGAGATAGATAGGTCTGGGCCTCTTAACTTACAAGGCCTAAAGCCCAACAGATTATTATCAAGCCTCTTCTATCAGGTTCTATTTGCCTCTCAATCAGAAAACTTAATTGTAGCTTAGACAGCACCTTTCTTAGCTCCTCTAATAATGACTCTGTCCTTTGTTCTAGACCTTGTCTAGCGCACTTGGGCCTCTTTCCTTTGTAATCATAACCTCTACCACCAATGGCTCTACTCCCAACCTGTGTGTACTGATGGTCTTCTTCCCCACTTAACGCTGTATAATTGTTCAAACCTGGTAAATACCACTCTTAGGATTATTGGTTACTATCCTCACTCTGTCTTTTATGACATTGTCTAAATTTGATCAGAGTTGGCAAACTTGGAAGGCTTCCATAGCCTTGGCAACTCATGACGAGAGCCTATGGTGGTTACTGGTGTCATAAACTAGAGTGTCAATTTGTTGGGTCAACAACAGGAGTCACTGTGCACTTGCTCCTCATGTGGGATCTATGTCTTTAATGTGCTGTACATTTTTATTTAATGCTATAACTAGTACTCACACAGTATGTTTCACTTTGTGTTTCTATCTGGGTGCAAAGTGTTGAAATCTTTATACTAAATTGATCTTCTGTATATAAAGAGAATTGAAAATGAATCTTGATGTGAATGAAAGGGGAGAGGGAGCGGGAGAGGGGAGGGTTGCGGGTGGGAGGGAAGTTATGGGAGTGGGAAGCCATTGTAATCCATAAGCTGTACACTGGAAATTTATATTCATTAAATAAAAGTTAAAAAAATGAAAAAAAAAAGAAAATGCCAAACATTATAGATAGTGTATGGCATGGGCCAGCCATTCCTAATATCTAAAAATTCAAATGAAGTCAGCTTCTTAATGTGACAAAAACACAAAATACTCCGTTATATTTCTTTTGCCTTGTTTAAATGGTTTGGAATGCTCTTGACTCTATTCTGTCTATCAAGTCCCATCTAGTCTTTAAGGTCTGAATTGTCTTTGTGTAAAAGAATTCTATGATCACTTCATCATAACTGATCCTTCTTTGCTCTTCTGTTTCCCAACAATTATCAGTTATGGGATTAATCTATTACACATTGTATTGCATGTGTAAGCATTCATATCAATTATTCGTATTCTTATCCTGCTTTCCCAATGAGATTTTTTTCTTATTTAGTGATTCTCATATTTAATTTTCTCAAACTAATCTGTCCCAGGACAGCTGTGGTCATGACCTTTGCCATGAGCTCTTAATAATCTAGTTACCCAACTGTATGTCATCTGTCCCTCCCAGGATAAATATATCTTTGGTGTCACGGTGAGGGAGAATCACAAATTCAGTTGTTTTCTAAGAATCCTCCACCTTAGAAATAATCCAAGACTTAGGACCTTTAAATCCATTTATGTTTAACAATCAATGCATACATGTGGAATGAAATAATTCTCCCATTTCCTTCTTACTGCCATTAAAATCTCTAAAACCCTCTTCTTGGTTAGATGACATGGATTTACCTAATTATACCTGATTAATGTTAATATATTTGACTAACATGTGGTACTCAGTGTGTTCTTCCTTTCCTTTTAGGCTTTAACTAAGAGAAAAAAAATCATTTCATGCAGGTGATTTGTTACAGACTTCTCTTGTAGTTTGTAAAATAACACATTTTGGTTTCAAAAGAAAATTTTCCTTGGCATGTGGTTCCTTATGTAAGCACACAGATTTCAATTCTTTTGGTCATCATATTTCTGTTGGGCTATAGGCTAAACACCAGGAATGGATTTACTGAGTGATAATAATAACAATTAATAATAAATATAAGGAAGTGACAGAGGGGTGACTGATAATGAGAGAGTAAAAGCTGTAATTTTGAAAAATCCACCTTGTTAACCAAAAGTTGGTGATCTTCATGTTGAATCTGAAACCCTTTCCATGTTCTGATTTTCAGAATACATGTATATTTTCCCAGATTTACCTTTTTAAGAATTATTTCTAAGGCAGCTTCTCCAGAGGCCTGACCAGAGATGTCCTGGATATCTTGGCCAAATTAAAAAATGCGCAAGTCAGAGTGCCTGTCCAAGGTCAATGGAACTTCTGAGTCCAGCAGAGTGGCATCAACTGCTTGTTCAATGGCTGCCCAATGTCTAAGCTTCAAAGTCAGGTTCCTCAAGTCCATGATAACTGGAAGCTGGAAAACAAACCCTCTGATAGGTACCATACATTTTTATCTTGAAAAACCAGCCCGTAGCTTCTTTTTGCAATTTGCGTGTACAGAGAAGTGGAAAGAGAACTTACTTACTCTCTTACAGCAAAGAAAAATCCAGACAAATTGAAAATTAATAATTATTGAACTCATTGGAAAACTAGTTTATAGGACAGCCAAGTAACCCAAAATTTAGAGAAAGACTAGTAACCACAAGTTTCTTCTTAGGAAGAAAAAAAAAACTGAGAATTTGCCTACCTAAGGCAGATATCTTGAGATCATAAATAAGCTAGCAAGATGGTTGAACTACAATTTTAAAATAAATTCTTAAAGACTAAGTGTGAAGTAGCATGGCAATGTTAAGTTTCCAGGTCTACAATTATATGGATGTTGACAGGGAAAATTGGGAAGAATCCAAAGAAAGCTTCCCTTAAGGTGCTGACTGGGTAAGGGAAACATTAGGCACTATTTCTAGGGTAACATATTGTTTGAACTCTAATCCTAGCTCATCCACTTAACAAAATACTTGATGTCCAGGGAAGAGAGCAACAAACATTGTTATAAGGCATTGGTGATAAGTCACTGGATATATCTGCACTTAACTGGAGAGATGGAGCATGTAAAGAAAGGTCTATCCCTAGAGGAGGGTCAGAAATACATGCTCAGCTCAGTACTATGGCTACAGGGGCGGGGGGTATGAGCACCTCTGAAGATCAGAGTACTGAGAACAAGCAACACCGTGCCTTGCTAAGACAGAGGCTGAACTAGAATGTGAGCGAATATTCTTCCTCAACTCTTCCACCAGATTAACATGCATTCTGTGAAAACAGTGGAATGCAGTGTAAAAAGCTGCAAGACAGATTCTCAGTAGGACACAACACAAAGGGAAGACTGAAGGTGAGGGGAAACAGAAATTTCAAAAAATAATTCTTGGCAAGCCAGTCTAAACTCTAAATGTGATGTATCACTAGGGAACTGCAAAGCCTGTGCATGTGTGTGCATTGAGGATAGCAATAATATAAACCTCACACCTAACTCAATTACTAACTAGATTTAACATAACATGCACACAAAAAGTTAAGTAGAAGGAAAGCCAGGTTAATCTCCAAACATAACATTTATTTATTAGAGTATCTACTATATGGTACCTGATTTAAAAAAAAAAACACGTAAGAGGGATATGCAAAGGCAAGAAAAATACACATTTGAGCGATGAATCAATAATAAGAACCAGACTCAGAAATGACACACATTAGAAAAAGATAATTTAAAAAAAAACATGATTAACAGTTTAAAAATCTAATGGAAAAGGTTGAATACACGCAAGATCAACACATCAACATAGATATGGAAGGTAAATAAAAACTCAAATAAAAATTCTAGAAATGTGGGTGGATATTATCTTAGTGGTTAGGATGCTAATCAAGATGCCTGGGTCCCATATTGAAGTACCTGGATTCAATATGCAGCTCAGGCTCCTGACTCCAGCTTCTTGTTAATATGGACCCTGGAAGGCAGCAGTGATGGTCCAACCACCCAGGTCCATGCCATCCCATGTGGAAAATACCTGAATTGAATTTTTGGCTCCTGGCCCAGCCCCAGCAATTGCAGGCATTTTGTGAATGAACCAGGTATGGGAGTATCTCTTTGTGTGTGTCTCTCTCTGCCTCTCACACTAAAAAAAATTTAGAAATAAAAAAAGACAGTATGAGAGATGATGTATTCATTTAATGGGCTTGATATGGTATAAATGAGTGCAAATTCAAGCAAATGACACAAACAGAATGAAAAGAAAAAAAACATTCCTTTTATTGATCTGGAAAGAGAATATGCTCATTGCTACTGGGGTGGCACTGCTTCCAGGAAGTGAAACAAGCTTTTCTCCCTTTAAGAGTAGCCATGTATAATAACTTCCTTTCATGGAGCACAGCATGGGAAGAGTGCAGAAAAGAAAAATGCCGCTCCAGCCATGGAATCAAGGTTAACACTGTTACTGAAAGTCGTTTTGATAGCCCCTTTTGTATGAAATTATGAGAATGATACTTTACTTCCATAGTCTTCCTTATAGAAATCCATAACCTTAATCTAATCATGGGAGAAACTTCATGTAAACCCAGGTACAAACTACCTGACCAGTACTACTCAAGACTATTGAGATCAGAACCCAAGGAATATCAAACCTGAGAAATTGTCACAGTCTAGAAAAGTCTAAGCAGGCATGACAACTGAATGTAATGTCTTGTCCTGGTTGAGATCTTAGGACAGAAAAAGGACATTAGATAAAAACTAAGAAAACCCAGATAAAGTATGGAATTTAGTTAAAAACAATGTATTGACATTGAGTCACTGGTTAGGATAAATGTATCATACTAATGTAATATGTTAATAATGGGGAAAACTGGATGATGGATGCTTAAGAACCTTCTATATTATTATTGCAGCTTTTCTATAAATCTAAAATTAAAAGTGAGGTAAAAACTTATAGAAGTGAATGGAGAATTAGGAAAACCCACAATTATAACTAGAGACTTCAATACTCTTTTTGAGTCCATAACAGAAGAAGTAGACAGAAAGTCAGCAAGGATATAGGTGACCTAAATGACATCAACAACTAAACCTCCATAATTAACATTTATAGGATGATTCCTGAACAATAGTAGAATGCTTTGCTTTCAAGTAAATATGGTAGATTCACTAAAAAGTACCATACCCTGGGTCATAAAACCAAACCATAATAATTGAAAAGAACAGAAATCATAAAAATATATATTTTGGATCACAATAGAATTTACTTCTATTCAATAAATCAATAACACAAAGACTCTGTAAAATCCCCAAACGTTTCAATAATAAACAATATGCTTTTAAGTTGGCCATGTGTCAAAGAGGAAGTTTCAGGGATTTTAAAATGTGTTTTTAAAATTTTTATTTGAGAGAGAGAGAGATTTTCTAGCTGCTTTTTTATTCCTCAAATGACCTCAATAGCCACATCTGGGCCCAAACTAGGAATCTAGAACTCAGTTCAGGGCCCCCATATGGGTGGCAGGGACCCAAGTACTTGAGTCACTACTTGCTGCTCCCCAGGGTGGGACATGGAGCCAGGACTTGAACCAAGGCACTCTGATACTTGTGTGTCACAAGTAGTGTGTAAATCATTGTGCCAAAAACACAGGTCTAAAATTTGTTTTGAACTCAAGAAAACAGAAATACAATACACCAAAATGTGTAGGTTTCAGTACCAACTAAATATGAATTCATAGCATTAGATGCCTGGAGTATAAAAAAAGAAAAATCTGAAATCATCAACCTAAGATTCCACATTAGGAAACTTTAAAGAAATAAAAACTTAAGCCTAAAAATACAGAAGAAAGGAAGCTAAGGCTAATTAATATTATACATTAAAAAAGAATGAATGTTTTCCCCTTAATTTCAGCAAGAGGGCAAACATGTCCTCCATCATGACTGTTACCAACATTGTACAGAAAAAAGGCAAAATAAATAGATAAATAAATACAAGGCTTACAGATGGTTAAAGAATAAAACAGTCTCTCTTCATAGATGACATAATTATCTATAAAAGTCTCCTAAAATTCAAAAATCAGTTTAGTAAGGCCAAGGATATAAGATTCATAGAACAAAGATGAATGGTATTCCCAATGGAATTTGAAATTTTAAAAATATCACTTAAGGTAAAGTAAAAAATAAATTACTTATTTATAAATCTAACAAAATATTCACAGGGTTGACAGTGCTGTGGTGCAGCAGGTAAAGCTGTTGCCTGCAGTGTTAGCATCCCATATGGGCACTGGTTCAAGTCCTAGCTGCTCCACTTCCGATCCAGCTCTCTGCTCTGGCCTGGGAAATCAGTAGAAGATGGCCCAAGTCCTTAGGCCCTGCACCCACATGGGAGACCCCAAAGAAGCTTCTGGCTCCTGGCTCCTGGCTTTGGATCAGCCCATCTCCTGCCATTGCAGCCGTTTGGGGAGTGAACCAGCAGATGGAAGAACTCTCTCTCTCTGCCTTTGCCTCTCTGTCACTCTCTGCCTTTCGAATAAATAACTGAGTTTTTTTTTTAATTACAGGGCCTGTATGTTGAAAACTCCAAAACTCTGATGAAAAAAATCAGTGAATAATTAATTAAATGGAGATATACACTAGAAATAGATTGGAAAACCCAATCTTGTTAAGATGTCATTCTCCCATATTGGTCTACAGATTGAATGCAATCCCAGTAAAAATCCTGGTAAGTATTTTATAGATATTTTCCAGCTAAATATGAAGCATATATGGAAAGGCAAAAGACATAGAATAGACAAAATAATTGTGAGATGGTTTAATAGGGAAACCCGTGCTGATTTTGACAAGTGGAGGGTAGAAGTGGAGGAAGTCTATTTCCCAGGAGAGAGGTGGGGAGAAGCTTGCAGTAGAAATTCTGCAGAAGGAAGGGGGATGCCTTGGAGCAGCGTGGGAAGAGCAGAAGGAAGAAGCGAGGGGGGAACCACACATGAATCCTGCAGCTGAGTGCTGGAGGAGATGCCAACTTCTGAGAACAAGGTGGAGAGAAGACTGTGGCAGCCTGTGCCACTGGTGGCACAGCCTGGGGGAGAACCCTGTGGACAATTCTGACTTGAGTCTGGCCTAAAGCCATAGTGAGGGGCAGGGTGCCCAATAATCCAGTGATGGAAAAGCATATTTCTTCCTCCTCAGTGCCTAACAAGGCCACCGAGCAACTGGCAAGGAAAAGGATCCCTCCAGACACCAGTAGAGGCTGTGGGGACTCTAGCACATGTGCGGCATGGGAGTTCTCCCAGAGGGAAAAAATCCGCATTTCCCACTGACTCTGAGTTTGGCTTGGAGGGTTAGCAGGGGCTGGATTCCGCTTAAAGCTCAGATGCCCATCAACTGATGATTGGATAAAGAAAGTTTATACTGTGGAATATTACTCAGCCTTAAAAAAGAATGAAATCCTGTGTTCCACACAAAGTGGATTCAACTGGAAACTATTATACTTGTTGAAATAAGGCAGTCCCCAAAAGACAAATGCCATATTTTTCCCTGATGTGTTGTAACTAATAGAGCAAAATTGAAGTTAAAAATTGAAAGTGCTTTTTCATTCTTACTAATTGTTGAATTCTTTACTTAGTGGAGGGTTAATCTTCTTATTATAATAAAATAAACTGAAAGTATATCATTGTAAACCTTAAATGAAAGAATGAGAAAGGAAAGAGGGAGGGTAGGAGTGTGGGCAGAAGGGAAGGTAGGGTGGGAAGTATCACTATGCTCCTAAATCTGTATATATGAAATACATGAGATTCATTCACCTTATATAAATAAAAAATAAAGTAGAAAAGAAGAATTGTAAAAAGGAAGAAGAAAATTGGAGGACTTAACACTTCTTGACTTCTAGACTGCCACCTATGGAATTTAATACAGTGTGATACTGACAGAAGAATGGATTTAAAGAACAATGAAACACAATGGAGTGTAGTAATAGACTAAAAAGTGCAGTCTGCGACTTTCCCCAAAGGTGCAAAGGTGATTCAGTGCAGGAAGGGTAGTCTTTTCAAACAATGGTTCTCGATCAATTGGATATCCAAATGTAAGAAAGTAAACCTTGAAAAGCACTAACTCAAAATAGATCATATTCTCAAACAGAAAATAAAACCAGAAAACTTTTACGAAAAACAGAAAACATCTACGTGGCATTATGTCTGGCAAAAAAAAAAAAAAGAATGTTTGGATGCTCCCTAACAGTTTGATCCACAAAAGAAAACAATGACAAACTGGACTTTGTCCAAAGTAAAACCTTCTGCCCTGTTAAAGTCACTGTTCAAAGAGCTAAAATGACAAGCTGCTGCTGACTTGGAGAAAATATTTTCAAGTTGTATATTTTAGAAAGGGCTTATATCTTGAATATATTAATCACTTTTAAAACTAAAAGTGAACAAAAGGTTTAAATGGACATGCCAATGAAAAGCATCAATAGATGGCAAATAGAATATGAAAGATATTTAACATCACTAATCATTAGAAAAATATAAATCATGACCATTATCATATAATACTGCACATATATTAGAATTGCCAAAATTAAAACAAAATTAAAAGCTGCCACATAATAACTAGTGCTGATGAGGGTGAGGAGATATTGGAACTTTCATGCATTGCAGGTGGGAAACCTCAGTGGCAGCTTCATTTAAAGTTAAACAAACACTTACCATACAAGCTAGGAGTCCCACTTCTCACCATTTAGTCAAATGAATCAGAACTCACTTCCACTCAAAAGGTTGTGATGAATGTTTGCAGCAGTTTTATTAATAATCATTAAAAAACTGAAAGTAACTCAGATGACTTTCAACAGGTGAATGGTTAAAGAAACTATGGTGCACCTAGATACCAGAATACTACCCAGCAATAGAGATAGAAACTGATTCATGGGACAGTAAGGAGGAATCTTTTCTTAAAAATTCTAATGGTCATTTTTCCATTCAATTATTGTTTGCAGCATTGTCTATATTCCCACTATACTAAGGTCGTTTTGCTTGTTTCTTCTTAAACATATTATTTGGCCAAATGTCAAGCCTTTTCACTGTATTATAAATTTTAAAATATATTATTTCAAGAACTAAAAAGAAAAAGAAAGGGAGGAGGAATGAATGTGGTAGAAAGAGAAGGGAAGGGATAGAGAGAAAGAGGATGGGGATAACATTATGTTCTTTTTTTTTAATTTTTGACAGGCAGAGTGGACAGTGAGAGAGAGACAGAGAGAAAGGTCTTCCTTTTGCTGTTGGTTCACCCTCCAATGGCCGCCGCGGTAGCGCGCTGCATTCGGCGCACTGCGCTGATCCGATGGCAGGAGCCAGGTGCTTCTCCTGGTCTCCCATGGGGTGCAGGGCCCAAGCACTTGGGCCATCCTCCACTGCACTCCCTGGCCACAGCACCTGGAAGAGGGGCAACTGGGGCAGGATCGGTGCTCCGACCGGGACTAGAACCCGGTGTGCCAGCACTGCAAGGTGGAGGATTAGCCTAGTGAGCTGCGGCGCCAGCCACATTATGTTCTTTTTTAAAAAATTTTACTTAATGAATACATTTTTACATAGATACAACTTTAGGAATATAGTGGTTCTTTCCCCCATACCCCCCCTCCACCAGCTCCCATCCCACCTCTCATTCCTCTTCCCGTCTCCTTCTTCATTATGGATCACTTTTGCTATGACTTTATATACAGAGGACCAACTCTATACTAATCATAGACTTCAACAATTTTCTCCCACACCCACACACAACATGTAGAGTACAGTTTGGAGAGAACTCACAGTCGATTCTCATATTACAATTCGATCGGGACATTATGTTTTTAGAAATGTATTTGCTATGTACATTGAGCCTGTTAAAAACTAATTAAAAATAAAATAAAAAAACCACTTTAACATTTTCATTCATTATAGTTATAAAAGATTATAATTTAAAGAATTATGAAACTATCATCTCTATCTAATTTTAGAATATTTTTATCACCCCAAAAAGAAGGTCTATATCCATTAGAACTCTTGGCTGTCATTTGCATCTCTCGCTCCTCACAGTGCCTGGCAACCATAAATCTACTTTATGGATTTCTCCATTCTGGATCCCTCATATAAATGACATAATATACCACGTAGTATTGTTGTGACTGATTTCTTTTACCTAGCAAGTTTTCTTTCTTTCTTTCTTTCTTTCTTTCTTTCTTTCTTTCTTTCTTTCTTTCTTTCTTTCTTTCTTTCTTTTCTTTTTTTTTTTGACAGGCAGAGTGGATAGTGAGAGAGAGAGAGACAGAGAGAAAGGTCTTCCTTTTTGCCATTGGTTCACCCTCCAATGGCCACTGCAGCCGGCGCATCTCGCTGATCCAAAGCCAGGAGCCAGGTGCTTCTCCTGGTCTCCCATGCGGGTGCAGGGCCCAAGGACTTGGGCCATCCTCCACTGCCTTCCCGGGCCATAGCAGAGAGCTGGCCTGGAAGAGGGGCAACCGGGATAGAATCCGGTGCCCCAACTGGGACTAGAACCTGGTGTGCCGGCGCCGCAAGGAGGAGGATTAGCCTATTAAGCCACAGTGCCAGGCTACCTAGCATGTTTTCAAGATGCACCTTTGCTTTAACACACATCTGTATTTTATTCATTTTTTAACTGCTGAATAATATTCTATTGTACAGATATACCACATTTTGTTTCTTAATTAATTAGCTGATAGACATTTGGGTTTTTCCACTTTGGGATATTATAAATAATTCAGCTATGAACACTTGTGTAGAAGTTTTTGTGTGGTGTGAATATATGTTTAAATTCTCTTATGTATGTATCCAGGAGTAGAATTACTTGGTAATATGGTAACTCTGTGTTTGATATTTTAAGAAACTGCCAAACTGTTTCCAAAAATGGCGCCACCATATTACAATCCCCCTAACAACATACGAGGGTTTCAGTTTCTCTATATATCTGCCAACGCTTATTTTACAATCTGTCTTTTTGATCTTTTGCATCCTGGTGGGTATGAAGTAGCATCTAATGGCAGTTTTGCTTTGCATTTCCTTAATAACTAATAATGTGTAGCTTCTTTTCATAAGTTTTCTTTGAAGGAATGTCTATTTAAGCTCTTTTTGTATTTTTTAAGGAGTAATTCTTTTTAAAAATATTTATTTATGTGACAGAATTACAGACAGTGAGAGAAAGGTCTTCCTTCTGCTGGCTCCCTCTGCAAATGGCTGCAAATGCTGGAGCTGGGCCTCTCCAAACCCAGGAGCCAGGAGATTATTCCAGGTCTCCCATGCAGGTGCAGGGGCCCAAGCACTTGAGCGATCCTCCACTGCCCTCTCAGGCCACAGCAGAGAGCCAGATTGGAAGAGGAGAAGCCGGGACACATGAACCAGCGCCCATATGGGATGCAGGCACCATAGGCAGAGGATTAACCTACTGCGCCACAGAGCCAGCCCCCTTTGTGCATTTAAAGAGCTACTTATCTCCTTTATTTTGAGTTATAAGAGTATGTTATAGATTCTGGATACAGTTACATGGAGTGATCTTAAACACATTTTGCTAACTGTATGAAGCTATAACCAAAAGGTTGCATATTATATTATAACATTTTTATAATATTATTACAGGCAAAATAGTAGGGACCAAAATTAAATCACTGATTATCTGAGGTACTTTTGGAGGGAAGATCTGTCTACAAAGGAACAACACTAGAGAATTTGGAGGTTGATTAAATTTTTCCAGATATACAGTTATGTTGGCTACATAGCACAAGCGATTTGTAAAAATCCACAGAACTGTATATCACAAGCAATGGCTTTTACTAAGTGCAGATTTTAAGAAAATAACATAGGATTTTGAAGGAACCCAAAATGGAATGAATGCAGATTGTGACAAATGAATTTCTTTTTACAGTTGTCTGACATAATCACATGACAGGCAATGGGGAGGAAAGAGGTTGACTATGTAACTTTGGGAAAGTGTTTCATCTAGATATTATAAACTAAATGGGGAAAACCATGCAAAAAGACTCTTCTCAAGGTGAAAAATTACCTAGTTTACTCTTCCTTCCTATGTCTTCTTTTAATCCTTCATCTCATCTTTTTTTAAATCAAACTGTTTTAAAGGATAAAATAATTTCCCTTTTCATATCCATTTTAAGCACTGGCTTGGAGGTGGTGGTTTCAAAGGGATGGCCCAGTTTCCCAAACTTCTTCACATCACAGCACAACTGGAAAATGTCATAGCTGTATGGTTCCACAAATGGACAAGTCTGCCCCTGGCCTCATCTGGCTGTCTAGAACTGAGTGGATCAGTGTCTTGGCACAAATGTAACCTATTCCTGTACTATTTCCCTCATCACCTGAGAAACTTATTCTGAATATGTCTCTAACCAAGGCATTCATTTCCTGATTTGGCCAGTTGAAAACTGCAAGGTAGTTTGTATGCTTTGAGAAAAATAAACTTGACTGTTCTTTCTCCTCTCTACAAAGCTAAATAACTTAATCAGGGAATAATTCCTGACTATGGTCTCAATACCAACAACCAATAACCAACTGACTTGGAGTTTGTGAAATAATTTCTACCAAACTTACCTTTTCTTTCACTTTTTCCACCTTATTTTTGAGCAGAGGCACTACTTTGTTGGGTGGCAAGCCTTTCTCCAGCTGAGTCACAAATTTGGCATATTTAGATACCTGACTATTTAGCATTTCTGGATCCAGGCAGTCAAATCTGGACTATAAAAATTAAAAAAAAACATTAAAAAAGAGGAAATGAAAATATATAATAAAAGGCAAGCTTGACAAAGTAAATAAATATTTTACTTTACTTGAATTTTCTTAGTAGTTAAATTGTTAATCTAAATCAACTCAAAACTTTTGGAAATGGCTTTATTTATTAAAATGGCTAATAATACACCAGACATTCCTTTCGTGTTTTATATTCCATATATTATCAAGTTCAATATTGTAATCTATGTAATTTATTTCTGAGGACCAATACTTTCAAAGTCTTCTAGGGAGGAAAATAGTTAATTTTTACCATTGCTAACCAGACATTTCTTACCTGGTAGTCTCCCATTATTTGATTGTGTATTCATTTGACATGTCCAGTTGGTCTTATGGAGAGTAATAAAAAATTGTTAAATCTTCATTTTTCTATATTTCTCCAGATTAAACATTTTTGTTCTGCCCTCTAATGAATTTTCTTGTATTTCTTTGGTTGAATATAACCTACTTTGGAAGTTACTTCTCTAATCTGTGATGGCAGTTAGAAAATTCTCTGAGTGTCTTTCTTCTCAAGAGTATTTTTATAATAAATAAATAATAGGAAAACGTGTAAAATTCGGTCTGATATTATAGCATATATTGTTTGTTTTCTGTTTCCTCCACAAAAAGCTAAGTTCTGTGAGTTTGGACTTTGTCCTGCTTATTCTTTATTGATTCCTTCAGCACTTATTACATACCTGGGAAACATTTCCTGCACCATTGTTTTTTTTCTAAGACATGTGACTTCTAATCACAGGCATCAGCAAAGGTAGTATGAATGAAAAGTGTGAAGGGGTACTTATGAAATCAATGGTGCTTCCAATATGTCCATATCACACTTGTCAGTATAGGTTGCCATCTATTTTGCCAACTAGATGGCTGATCCTAGTTAAGGTATGCATGTAATGGTACCCTAGAAACAAAACTTTGGGTACTCGAGTTGGTACTTGACTTGATATACAATACTTGATATTGGTATTTGACTCCTTAACTACTGTTGAGCTCTGAAAGGAAGATATTAGATCTTATCACTTTAATCCTGTTCTATCACAATGAACAAAATGGTTTCCTTTTCTGAAGGACAAGAAGAACATAAAGCTAATATAAGAGAAAAATTAAAGTATGTAGATCATAAATTTCTGCAGTTCTCAAGAATACTGTGCACCGTGACTGTATTTAGAAACCATATGGTAGTTAAATGTCATATAGTGAAGTCCTTTGATACTTCTGTCATTCAACCTTCTTAAATGGAGCACTTACAAGAGTATTTTCTGCTCTATAGTATATAATGACAGAAGGACTTTTGTGCATTTTACTGGAAGTTGTTAAAAATCCCCATACAACTGTCACTGTATACTTTATTGACATTAAAAATACCCTGATTTGTTTAAAATAGTATTTCACATTATTAGTATTTTAAATTTAATTCAAAAACCTTAAGAATGAGAGCTTCTTTTCTACCTTCAACCAGTCTTGCTGGAGTTTGTCCCATTCAGAGAAAGAATCCCAGAGCAATTGTTTGAGCATCAGTTCAGCGCTAACTTCTTCCAAAGCATCAAATTTGGATACTTGTACCTTTAAAAATATAGTAAACAAAATGCACTACTTAGTTTTCAGATTAAAAGATCTTATGTTATCCTCTTACTAAGAGTTTCTGATACACTACTTGGCAGAAAGTGGCTCTTAAAAGGCAAAAGAAGAAGAGAGAAACAAATGAAAAAACCCATGATACCCCACGTATATTACAATTTCCACTTGAGAACAAAAATAAAACTCCTTATATTTTTTAGAGCTCAAATCTCCAAGAATATGAATAATATAGGAATACCATGGGAATTCTTCATTGAATTGGACCACATACACACTTAACATGCCTGACTTTTGGGAAAACAAATGATTCTGGAGATACTTTAGGGCTTCTCTACTTATTGATGAGAAGTTGGTACTTAGATGTACTTAAATGACAGAAGAGGTCTCTGGTGAGAGAGAATGCAAGGTTTAAGATGGAAAGGATATCCTGGATTCTTGCTTCTTTATGACATCAAGGACTGTACCATCAACCCTATGAAGAGGAAGGGTACAAGGAAATCTAAAGAATTTGTTTTCATAAGAAAAGCTCTGAGATTGTTTAGGCTTGGAGGTGGGGAAACCTCTAGTGAGCTAGTGAGTTAGTATTGGGCCACTTGATAAACTAGGGCTTTGACACTGGGATTTAACCTTGCCTTCCATCAAGAGCTGGAAATGATTTCCTGCAATCTAAATCAGCAGACTTTCACTTCTAGTCCCCAAATGATTGAGAGCTAACAAAGAAGGGTAGATCACAGGCAGCTGATCAGTATAAACATGGAGAGTTGAAGGATGGAGATAGTCTTCCATTGTAGGCTCTGGTTTGTTTGAAAATTATTTTTAAATTTATGCCTTCCCTTTAACTTATATCATTATAAAAGCATATAAAGCATGATATTTTTCTTTTTAACTATAAACTATAGCATTGTTTTCATTCATTAAATATTTATCTTTATTTTATTTGAAAAGCAGAGAGATGGAAAGACAGGCCCACTGGTTCACTCCCTAAGTGCCTATAACATCCAGGGTTGGGACAGGTTGAGGCCAGCAGCCAGGAACTGCATCTCCATCTTCCACATGGGTAACAGGGACCCAAGTACTTGAGCTACCATCTGTTGCCCTCCTAGGGTATGCATTTGCAGGAAGCTGGATTCAGAAGCAGAACTGGAACTAGAACCAGGCACACTGATATGAGAGGCCCAAGTGGGGTCTTAACTGCTGTGCCAAATGCCTGCACCTACAGTATTGTTAACTATAACAATGTTGATAATTATATTAGATCTCCTAATTTTTCATTTTTTTATTACTGAAATTTTGTATCCATTGAACAGCATACTCAATCCTCTTTCCCCTGCCCTCTGGTAGCCACTATTCTACTTTCTGATCCTATGAATTTGACTACTTGAGATATGTAAGTTGGATCATGTAGTATTTATCCCCATGACTGTCTTATTTCACTCAGCATAATGTGCTCCAGTTTCAACCATTTTGTAGTATGACATGATTTCCTTCTTTTTAAAGGTTGAATAATACTCTAATACCCCATTGTATGTATATACTATATTTTCTTTATCCATTTACTGGTTGATGGAGAATGTTGTTTCCAGATCTTGGCTATTGTGATTAATGCTGAAATGAACATAAGAGTGCAAGTATCTCTTCCAAATCCTGATTTCAATTCTTTTGGATATATGATCAGAAACCAGACTGCAGATTCATATGGTAGTACTATTTTTAAATTTTTGAGGAAACACCCTACTGTTTTCCCTAGCAATGGCACCATTTCACACCCCCACCAACAGTATAAAGGTTCCAATTTAGCCACATCCTTGCCAACATTTGTTATTTACTTTGTTTCTTTGATAATTATTATCCTAACAGGTATGATTTGATACTTTACTGTGGTTTTGATTTTTATTTTCCTTATGATTAATCATGTTGAGAATCTTTGCATGTACCTATGGCCATTTGTGCCTTTTCTTTGTAGAAATGTCTATTTAAGTGTTTTGCCCATTTTAAAATTGGGCCATTTGATATTTTGTTATTGTGGTGTAGGAGTACCTTATATATTTTTGATAATAACTTCTTATCAAATATGTAATTTCCAAACATTTTCTACCATTATATACACTGCCTTTTTAAGTCATGTATGGAAAGGGGCTCTGGCAGTGAGTTTGTGTCAGTTAAACCACTGCCCTTTTTCTTAGTATCTTCTAGGCATCTAGAGTATATTGGGTCTTGTCAGGACTCTGAGACAGGCAATATAGAAGCTGGTCCCAAGAGCAGCTCGCCTCCTAGAAAACTGAACGGAAGCTCCAGCTCTCTCCCTGTCCACAGAGAAGCTGGGGTTTGGGAGTTTTAGTCACTTCTGTGCTGAGGCATGGGGTGGAGCTATAGCCAGTGGGTTTGTGCTAATCCAAACTCAAAGTGGCTCTCCATCTGGGATACTTTCCTGCCCATGCTGTGATTCAGGCAAGACAAAAACCAGTTTCTCTGAAAAGTCAGAACACTGTCTTCCCCTAACAGTAAAAGTCTGTGGTTCCTCAGAATTGTGTGTTCCTGTGCTAGGGCTAGGGACTACAGTGAATGGGTAGCATGGGTTATCCTAGTGGCTTTACTGCAGGTGGCTTCACATTTGCCCTGGAAACAGGAGACTCTCAACTGGCCTCTCTGTATGTCTCACAAGGGAAACTGGTTCATGTGTTGTTGAATCAGTGTGACTGGGGGTGAAGAGGAAGTGGGGTTTCACAATCTGCCATCTTGCTGACAACACCAATGTTATTCTTCCTCACTCAAAGAGTATCTACCTGTTAGTTAGAGCTTCTCATCAGTGTTTCCCCCACAATCCTCTCCCCTTCCTACTATTTATATCTTGTAGTACTACATACCTATCATGTAGATCAGTTAACCCAGAAAAGCTTTTAACTCTAGTTCTCTCATGCCCAAACCTCCTGTCACAAGTTATACACCAGCTTCTTTGGTACCGAACTCATTATTTTTCAGATTGCTCTACCGATTGCCCTGGCCTCTGGAGTGGATAGCACATTAGATAATGTTCTGGCCACTCACATGCAGATCTTGAAGAGACAGGCGCATTCCCATGTGAGGTAGAGACACACCCCTCCAGGACTTTTGAGAGGTGGGCAGCACCTTTTTGATTGCTGGTGGCCCTCTGCTTTTGACCACAGCAATATTTTCTTACTGGTAACTGGAAAAGCAGTTCAAAGCACTTGCATCCCTTTTCTCTCCTTTGATAAACATCTTTTAGCTTTTCAAACCTATCCTGTTAGACCTATTTGATTCCTGCTGAGCTGAGGATTTATCGTTTCATCATATTGTAACATTAAATCTGGGCAAATCATGCCATGTTCATGGAAGCATAACATACATATTAGATGTGAAAAAAGCTTGAATCTTACTCAAGGAAAGATAGAAAGATTTTAGTTGGCCACATTAAAAAGCACATATACATTTTACTATAGAAACTATAGTTTCTGGTCTGAGAGTTTTTTCATAATTCACAATTACTTTTTTTTCCACAGCTACAAAAGTCACATTTATTATTTTTTCCAATGCTGTTTCTAATTAAAGTTAAGGAATTAATAAATGAATATGTTAATGGGGCCATAGAAGGTTTTACAGTTTCATAAAACTATCACATCCATCCTATCACTTGAAAATCACCACACAGTGAGTCAGGAAAAAATAGTTATCATCTTGATCTACAGATGAGAAAAACTCAAGACCAAGAAAGTAATAATACAGAGTTGTGATGGGTAGGGTAGGCTCTGAAGGCTATCAATGATATCTTTTGTTCAAAACATTTTAAAAATTTTGTTTCAGGAATACAACTTCACGAATTTAATAAATACAAATTTGGGAATGTGATGATTCTTCCCCCTCCTTTTCTCCCTCCCAGCCATACTCCTGCCCCTCCTCCCTCTTCCTTTCCCATTGTTATTTTTTTACAAAGATTAGTGTTTTTTTTTAATTTTTTTTTTGACAGGCAGAGTGGACAGTGAGAGAGAGAGACAGAGAGAAAGGTCTTCCTTTGCCGTTGGTTCACCCTCCAACGGCCGCCCCAGCCAGCGTGCTGTGGCCTCCACTGCACTCCAGGGCCATAGCAGAGAGCTGGCCTGGAAGAGGGGCAGCCGGGGCAGAATCCAGCGCCCCGACCTGGACTAGAACCCGGTGTGCCGGCGCCGCAAGGTGGAGAATTAGCCTAGTGAGCCACGGTGCCGGCCAGTTTTCAATTAATTTTTATACTCATGAGATTAACCCTACACTAAGTAGTGAGTTCGCTGATCGGTATGAAGCCAAACAAACAAAAACAAACAAACAAAAAACAAAAACAAAAAAAAAAACAAGAAGAAAAGAACAAAAGCAATCAAATAAAAACATTGTTCCTCAACAGTCAAGGCAAGGGCTATTCAAAATCATGGCATCAAAGTGTCAGTTTTGCTCCTATCGATTACATATTAAGTACTCTTTTAGTTAACACAGATCAGAGAAACCATATGGTACTTCTTAGTATGAAAGATATTTTGTCTCTCCTGTGTACTAATCTTTTAAGCATTTGAATGCAGGGAGCACATTTTGGTATTTGAGACTATGTACAGCACACTGACTAGTACATAGTTGCCCAAACACTGAAAGTTTATGATCACATTGAAAATTCATGAGCTTAAATCCACATTTTAAAAACAGACAGGCAGAACTGACATTACCTTAAAATTCTTCTGATAGGATTTATATTGAAATGCGTGTTTTTGAAGATCATCTAGAATGACCTGGAGCTCATTCAGTGTCACCTTTATGTTGTCTTGGTCAGCATTAATATCCAAAATCTGTGGATCCTATAAAATTAAGAAGTTTCTGATTAGTCATTCCTATTTTATGATGAAGACCAATTATATTAAATGAATTATAAACATTTTCAAAACAGATTTTTGTCTAATTCTCTTTTTTTCTCTGATTATTGGGAACTATGTTAAAAAATGTTGCTGTTCCAAATTTTAAATCGATACATATACATTGTAAAAAAGTACAGAAGTATATAAAGAATTTCCATGAGGATAACAGTTTTTAAATAGTAGCTAACGTATTCTCCTTCATCTGCTTACATTTTCTACATTTCTTCAACCAAAATGATTTTGGGAAAGGAGAGGTGAATGTAACAAGAACGAGATCAAAGAGGATATAAGGAAAAAATTCCATTTTATAATAAAGGAATAGAAAGTCCTCTGATTTTATCACCTGATACTTTATTTTTTTGATGTTGATATGATTTTAATATGAAGATAACTGATCAATATCATTCATAGATATAATTCTAAAATAAATGATATTCTCTTCCTCTCACCCCCCTCCTCCCTGCCTCCTTCCCTCCCTTCCTTCCTCTCCCTTCTCCCTCTCTCTCAGTTTTTGATTTACACATTTTTAATTTACAATACAGTCAAGGGCTTAATGCTTCACCAAATGAAGAATTCAACAAGTACAAAGTTAAAAGGCTCTAGTTTAGCAGGAATATAGGCAAGGACTATAAACAATAATCAAATGGAAATATGACCATTTCAGCCATATGTAATAACATTTTTTAAAAAAATTACAGCTCATTAAAACTAGTTGTATAACATTCTTAACCACCGGTTTGAAAAAACTAAGTTTGACAAAACTGTTTGCAGCAATATGAAACACACAGGCATTTCTTTCTCTTTCTGTTTTTGTTTTTTGATTTCGTTCTTTTATCATTGTTAAATTATTATTTATTTCTTGATTTTAGCTACCACATATAAGGGAGAACATGTATGAAGTATTTATCTTTCTGTGATCAGCTTATTTCACTCAACATGATGTTCGCCACTTGTGTCCATTTTTTTTTGCAACTGGTAGAATTTCATTATTTTTATAGCTGAGTAATATTCCATTGTAAGTGCATATATGTACATATGCACATACATACAATTTTTTTCATGTGATGATGGATACCTTTGTTGATTCACAGCTTGGCTGCTGTGAACAAAAATGAAGACTAATGTCCTGTTAGGGTTTAAACCCCAGTTAATAGAAATGGAATAGTTCAGGAGCAGAGTAGAAATAGCTAAGAAGGTTAGGCAGGATCTGAGGAAATTGGAAGAATTCTTAGAATTAGTATAGCCACAGCTTGGGTAGGTCAGTTGTTCCATATCTTGTTCAGCATGGCCCTGCATTCAAAATGAGAAAATGCTCTGAATTAGAAAAAGCTAAGGGAAGCGTCTATGTGGAAGGGCTTGTGTTGACATTCTGGTGCTTCATGGATTGATGGCAATGTAGGTGACACTGAAGTTCTCACAGGTCTTGAATCTGGTAACAGAAACTGTTGCAAGAAATCGTGAACCAGAATGGATGTGAAGTCAGGAAAGAAATCCAGATTACTTGAGACTGTAGGCTATGGCAGAAATGATGGAGTGTAGCTTAGGGGTTAGCATGGTACTAAAGAACCCAGGAAGGAGCCTTAGCTACCACTGCCTGGAATAACCACGTCCATCAAACCAAACTGCACTGTAAGTTCCTGCCATCTGAAAGATAACGTGAAGACCAGATACCCTTCCTCTCCTCCCACTATGAGGAAAATAAGTTTCTCCTTATAGGGGAAGAGGTGGGATAGGATGGTGGCAAGGCTGAAGAAGTGTCCTCTAGGGAATCTAGATTTGGAATTGAAACAGACATTTCAAGTTAAAACAAATTGAGTTATCATCAATTGCCACATTTAGGTTTTCACCACAATTCTCCACATCAGCAGGAGATCTTGACAACAACCTTCATGTATATAATGAGGTTATAGTTCTCTGCCCATGAGTGACAGTGAATTGATTTCAAATGCTCTATGGAAGAAGCATTCATTGAAGACAACCAATACTATCGTTCTCTCTGTGTGTGTGCATCATGCTGGATAAAGTACATCATTATGCAAAAAGCATATGCTGGCACTTCTCTCTCTAATGCACTTCTATGCACACCATGAGTAACTACTCATACTTCCTAATAGTCTGCTATGTGCAGAACACAGCACCTAGAAGAGATGTGGTATTTGGCCTAGCAGTTAACACTCTCATGTTCCATACAGGAGTTCCTGGGCTGGATGTATGGCTCCAATCCTGACTCCAGCTTCCTGCTATGCAGACACTGGGAGGCAGTGGCAATGGCTAAATTGAATGGGTTTCTGCTACCCACATGGGAGACCTTGATTGAGTTCCTGCTCAGAGTTTTGGCTTCAGCTCAATTCTGGCATCTGCAGGCATTTTGGGAGTGAAACAACAGATGAGAACTCTGTCTTATCTGCTTCTTGAATAAATAACTAAAAAAAGCATGCAGTACAGCAGTTAATAGAAGGTTACTAACTATTAGAAACAGATTGCATATATTTCAATTCTGGTTCCTCCATTTATTATCTGCATGATCTGGGCAAGCTATTTAAACTCCCTGTACCTTAATTTCTTTCTCTGGAAAATGTAAATAATAAAACTCTCTGGATGTTTTAAGAATTAAATAAATTAAATTCAGCAAATGTAATAAGAATGGCTTTAGGATATTCTTTACTTTCAAAATTGTAAACAATTCCAAATGTTCATCAACCATGAAATTGATAATTAAATTGTGAAATCAATGAATCACATAAAGTTTCATTCATGTTGCTTTGTGTGTATCCACACAGAAACACAAACGAATCTCAGGGACATACCAAAATAAAGGGCATAGTTCTGTCAACGAAGTCAAAACTAATTCATGACATTAGAATTCAAGTTGCTACCTTTACAATGGCAGAAAAGATTAATAATTAGGAGGGGACAGTGAGTGTAACAGCAATGATGTAGTTCTTAACACGAGTAGTAAATACATGGATACTTTCATTTTCTAATAACTCCATGAGCTGCACAGCTATCACAGAATGGAAACTTTGGTCTAAACTTTGGTGAGAAAGTACAAAAGCACCTCAATTCAAAAGTAAAAACATTGTCAAGTCCTTTGAACTACGTCTGACAAATAGCACATAATGTTAGCTGTTTATGTGTCCATGTTAATTCTCAGATGTCTGTGTTGTGTTCCTTTGAGTGGATGTACTTTAAAATTCTTCTTTAATCCTATGCTGATGGGCCTTTTCCCAATTTTTTATTTGATTATAACTTCACATGGTTTTATACTTTTGTGATAAGCTTTAGCCAAAGTTAATCATGAAATAATGAAACATTACAAGATAATATTTTGGGTATGCCTTAGTGAATTATCACCCAGACATTGATGTCTGTTCTATATTCTTAAAAATAACTTGTATCTTTTTTATAGAAAAATTGGTGCAGGATAACCAAATATTCCTCTCTTCCATTTATCAGTTTAAATTCTGCCTCTTTCTCAAAAGGAATAATTTTAAAATAATAAACAAACTTTAAAATTGTGACAATAGCTATAAAATGTGCAAGGAAGTTGTAAAAACACACATATTAAAATAATAAATACAATATATTTTGCTTGTGATGGTCTGGAATTTATTCAATAACTAGAGAGAGAGAGGTTCAGAAACACTTTAATTTTAGATAGTAGCTCTAATACAATGTTGACTGGTTAGAATGAACCCATGAAAAATAAGGATTAAGTCAGTTTAAAATGAAATTAACTTGTAAATGGTTTAAATAGTATATCTTAAATATTCTCACCACAAGAAATAAGTATGTAAGGTGATGGCCAAATTAATTAGTTTAATTAATCATTTCACAATGCATACATAAATCAAAACAACATATTGGTCTTGACAATATATACTATTTTTATTTGTTAATTATATCTTAATGAAAATGCAATAAACAAACTTTACACACTTAAAAAAAAAACTTTTTTAGCTTACCTGTGCTTGCAGTTTTATTTCATTCACTTCATTGTTTAGGTCTTCAAGATCTCTACCTAGATGCAGGCAAAACTGCTTAATACTTGTTTCTCTGTCGCCTACTGATTTATCAATGGCATTCCAAACAGCAACAATGGATGGTTTCATGGTTGCAAAAACAGCAAAGTCTTCTGGAGGTGTGGGTACCTGATATTGTTCAATAAGCTTGTACATCTGAACCACTACATTCCCTTCATCTTCCAGGCTTTCAATCTAAATAGAAACGTTGACTGGTTAAATATAACAGAACTCTAATACACCCTTTAAGTTATTTCTAATGGAAGACAGCCACTGTGTATTATGAACATCAAGCTGTGAATAATGCACAACGGGAAGTGCATTCAATGTTACAATCAAACTGACTGAAGCCTGGTGAATGGCATATATTGTCATTGCTCCAGCACAGGTAAGCAGGCCTGTGAGGTCAGTTGGTCAGGGCTGAACACAATTAGAAGTGCACTTCCAAATTACTCTTCTTCATCTCATTCGTTCCCTAACAGCATTAAGCAGAGCCAGTGTGTGCTGTGAGGGGCTCTGTTGTAACATGTGATCGGCCATGCCTGTGGGCTGAGCACTGATTGTCCCAGTGCTGCCCCTGTCATCTGACTGGGTCGTTTTTACATTACACGCTGAGTGGGTTCACAACTTGGCTCTATGGTGACTTTTTCATCATCCTTTAAGACATTATTTTATTATATTCTAATGATAAAAACCATCTTCACTTTGACGTCTTATCAGCAGTGGACAGTGTATTTTTTTAACAGTATATTTCTTGTCTTTCCTAATTTTCTAGCACCTCCCCAACCGCCAAGTCTGCCACATGCTTCTAGAAGGAGGAGCCATATTCATACTACTCAACCCAACCTCCAGGCCACAAGCTGAACCACGCAGCAATGAACTGGGACCAAGACAGCCTGGATCATTCTGAACACAGGAAGAGCTAGACCACAGCTGTTGGCAGAGGTGTCATGCTTTCATGTGGAAGCAGAGCAGGTCCCTAACATGAGAAGACAGCTCAGACAGGTCCTCAGAGAACTAGCTGCCAACCTTAGCTTGCTGAGCCCTGAATCCATTTACCAGGCACATAGAATTGATACTGGAAGAGAGAGACAATCTCATTCACTCTTACTAAACCTGAGTAGTTGCTGGTGGCCAGACTTGCTTCAGAGCAAGGGAAGTGAAGCAGACAAGGGAGAGAGATGCAGAGAGAAGAGACGGAGTGACAGGAACATCTGTATTTCCTAAAGTTGTCCTGTTCCTGGTTTCACTCAGTTCCCGAGTGTAGTTACATTCTTGAAGGTTCTCACTGTGTAGTTCTTAATAAAAGGCCTATATTTCAAATTGGCTGTACTATTTTATGGCTCTACCTGCTATGACAAAAGTATCCATTTTTCTAATTTTTCTTGATGAATGATAATGTTATGCTTTTACATGGAAAGCACTCTAATATATTCATAGTAGAATCTCATGACTGTTTTAATTTGAAATTCCCAAGTAATTTAAGAACACTTTTTTCAGTGCTCATTTAACATCTGTGTATCTTCTTGGATAAGCGTCTATTCAAAATTTTGCTCATTTTAAAGTGAGTTGTTTCATTATTGAGTTTTGAGATATTTATTCTGAATGAACATTCTTTGAAAAACATGATTTGCAGATGTTTCTTTCAGTCTGTGATTTGTCATTTTGTTCTTCTAATATTATGTTTCAAAGATAAATTTTTAAGTACAATGAAGCCCGATCTTGTCCCTCTCTCTCCTCTCCCCTGGTTAATGTCAGATTTAAAAAGTTTTGCCTAACTCAAAATTAGAAAGTTTTTTTCTCATTCTTTTTCCATTAAGTGTAAATGTTAAGTTTAGGTAAATTATCTATTTAGTTTAATTTTTCATGTGGTACAAAGTATAGATCAAGATTGATGTCTTTGCAAATGAATATCCAGTTGGTCTAAAACCATTTGCAGAAATGACATCCCAATCACCATTAAACTGCCTTTGCATCTTGGGTAAAGTCAGTTGATTATGTCCATGGCAATCTTTTTTCAGACTTCCTGTCCTGTTTCATTCATATTTTTGTCTTTATGTTAATATCGCACTATCTTATTCTCTGCTGCTTTAAAATGGAATTTAAAATAAAGTTCTCATGCTTTTTATACTGTATACTCCAAATTAATCAAAGTAGAATTTATATATTTTTACCATATGCTATTTTACTAGAAAAATACTTCACAATGTTTCTAACTCCACCATTTGGGGAAAGTCCGATTGAGCATGTCCCCAATTGTACATCTCTTTCCTCTCTTACTCCCACTCTTATATTTAACAGAGATCACTTTTCAGATAAGATTCAACAATTACTAATAATTGTGTATTAATTACAGAGTTCAACCAATAGTATTAAGCAGGACAAAAAAAATACTAGGAGGGATAAAGTATTAAGTTGTTCATCAACAGTCAGGGCAAGGGCTGATCAAGTCACCGTTTCTCATAGTGTCCATTTCACTTCAACAGGTTTCCTTTTTGGCGCTCAGTTATTTGTCACCAATCAGGGAGAACATATATTTGTCCCTTTGGACTGGCTTATTTCACTCAGCATGATGTTTTCCAGATTTCTCCATTTTGTTGCAAATGACCAGATTTCATTTTTTGACTGCTGTGTAGTATTCTATAAAGTACATGTCCCATAATATCTTTATCCAGTCTACTGTTGATAGGCATTTAGGATGACTCCAGGTCTTAGCTATTGTGAATTGGGCTGCAGTAAACATTAATGTGCAGACAGCTTTTTTGTTTGCCAATTTAATTTCCTTTGGGTAAATTCCAAGGAGTGGGATGGCTGGGTTGCATGGTAGGGTTATATTCAGGTTTCTGAGGACTCTCCAGACTGACTTCCATAGTGGCTTTACCAGTCTGCATTCCCACCAACATGAGTTAGTGTCCCTTTTTCCCCACATCTTCTCCAGCATCTGTTGTTGATAGATTTCTGAATGTGAGCCATTCTAAACAGGGTGAGGTGAAACCTCATTGTGGTTTTGATTTGCATTTCCCTGATTGCTAGAGATCTTTCATGTGTCTGTTGGCCATTTGGATTTCCTCTTTTGAAAAATGTCTATTGAGGTCCTTGGTCCATCTCTTAAGTGGGTTGTTTGTTTTGTTGTTGTGGAGTTTCTTGATCTCTTTGTAGATTCTAGTTGTTAATCCTTTATCTGTTGCATAGTTTGCAAATTTTGTTTATTTATTTTTTTATTATTTAATAAATGTGAATTTATGAAGTGCAACTTTTGGCTTCCCCCCTCAACCTCCCTCCCTCCCATGGTCCTCCCCTCTCCCACTCCCTTTCCCACTCCCTCTGCCATCCCGCTCTTCATCGAGTTTCATTTTCAATTACCTTCATATACAGAAGATCAACTTGGTATATACTAAGCAAGTATTTCAACAGGCTGCCCTCACACAACCGCACAAGGTATAGGGTATTGTTTGACTAGTAGTGTTGTTTTTAAGTTTTATAGTAAAATCCATTAAGGACAGAGATCCTACATGTGGAGCCTGTACCCAGTGACTCTCATTGTAGATTTAACAATTGGCACTCTTATTTATGACATCAGCAATCACCCAAGGCTCTTGGCATGAGCTGTCTAGGCTATGGAAGCCCCTTGAGTTCACCAACTCTGAACTTGTTTAGTCAAGGCCGTATTACAGTGGAGGTTCCTTCCTCCCTTCAGAGAAAGGCGCCTCCCTCCTTGATGGCCTGTTCCTTTTGCTGGGGTCTTGTTCACCAGGATCTTTCATTTAGATTGTTTTTGCCACCGTGTTGTGGCTTTCCATGCCTGTGAGACTCTCATGGGCCTTTTAACCAGATACGAATGCCCCAAGGGTTGATTCTGAGGCCTGAGTAGTTTGCAAATATTTTTTCCCACTCACAGAATGCTCTTGATACTAAAACAGACATGTGGACCAAATAAATAAATAGTTCAGAAGTAGAACAAATGTATAGAGTCACTTTCTGTATACACAGATGACACTGCAGAGTACCTAGTGAAATAAGGGTGCTGTTTTTATTTAATTGTGGTGTGTATAAACAGAATTCAACTTGATTTTTGCATGGAAAAATCAATATTGACTCCTATATTATACCATATTTAAAAAGCAATTTCAAGTGATTTATTATCTAACTGCAAAAGTTAAAGCAAGCAAGCCTCCGTACCTACATTTCTTTTATCTACCTATTTGCTTACCTACCAGTAAACAAATGTGTCTATCTAAATTTAAACTTAAATTAATTAAAACTGTTTTTATTTAAAATAAAATCTCTCCATTTCATTAACCATATTTCAAGTGTTAAGTCATAGTTAAGAAAATTTCCAATGTCAGAAAATTCTACTGGATAGAAATGTTCTAGAAGATAACTTAGTACATCTTGCACAGAGGGCTACAACTTTGTATAAGGTTATAAAGAATACTACGTTAAAAAGTATTGATAAGCTGAATTTCATTAAATTAGGAGTTTCTGTTAATTCAAAGACTATTAGCTAGGAACATTTAAACTACTATGCAGTAATCTCTATATTTTTAAGTAAAACAAATTAAAATGGTTAACATTTTAATTCTTGCTTATGTGAACTTCTGTATTATTACATTGAATGAAAAATAAAGCAAATATGGAAACAAAATTGGACAGCAAGTACATACCACTATAATGATGAAAATATTATAAGTATTATAGGGATGAAGCAACTGGAACAATTAAGTGCTGCTGATAGGAGAGTAAATTGCTGAGACTGATTTGGGAAACTGTAGACAGCATTTGTTAAAGCTGAGCAACATACCTTGTGATTAAGCAATTCCTAAAATGCCAATATATGTGCACCAAAAAATAAGTGTTCATGGCTAGTACATTGTAATTCACCTGGAGTAGGTGTATTATAAGTCCCTTGCAAGCTCTACATCACAAGATCCATGCAGGAACATGAAACTGTTGAGTCCCCTACAGTCAGAAGAATCAGGCTTTGGAGGAGTCAGCTTCAGACTTGAGGCCTGGTGGCTCACTCCTCCAACCTGGCATAACTCCTAGTGACTGCCTCTCCCACTTTGCTAGGGTGGTTGCTGATTGGCTACAGCATTTGTGATGTCATACATGGCATTGGGTTTTTCAAACTGTCCAATCAGGTGCAAAGAGGTGGGGGGCACATTATGGAACCATGGGAGATCTCCATGTAGCAGTCGTATCCAGTCTCAGTTGTGCAGAGCAGTCTGGGGTGGCTCAGTGTTCCTCTGTCTGTGATGAGGAAGCTATGGACTGGTGAGTATGGAAGAATGAGTGTCCAGAGAGTGGGGAAGGTGGAGCTAGTGGAACCTGTCAAGTTCCTTTTGTAGCTTTTTCTTTTTTAAATTCTTATGAGAAAAAACTAATTCTGACAAATACATTTTGTGCTTTTTTTGAGGTAATCATGTGTTTTGTTCTTTATTATGCTAATCTTTAATTGATTTATATATGGTAAGTTACCCTTGCATTTCTGGAAATATGGCTAGAGCAAATTTTAATGTGCTATTGAATTTGGTTTGTTCAGACTTTGTCCAAAATGTTCCATCTGTGTCTGTCAGGGATGCTGGCCTGTAGCTTTCTTCTCTTATGAATGCCAGCACAGCAAGTGGGGGCTTAACTTGCTACACAACAACATCAGCCCTCTATCTTGTCTTTTGACTCAGAAAAGCTGGTCTTATAAATAAAATGAACTTGGAAGTATTTTCTCCTTTTCATCTCTCAGAAGACTTATAGAATGGTTACAATTTCTTATTTATGTATTTTGTAGAATTCAGTCGGTGAGTGTACAGGTTTTAGATTTACTTTAATTGGAGGCATATTTGTTTAATGTCTTTGCTGGTTAGTGTCTGTTCATGTTTTCTATTTCTTCCTAGCTCAGTTTTGTTAGATTGCATATTCCTAGGGATTCATCCATTTCTTCTGGATTATCAGATTTGTCAGTGCATGTTCATTCATAGCTTTCTCTTATGATCTTTTGCATTCTGTGGCATCTGTTGTAATGTCACCTTTCTCATTTATGAATTTTTTTCAGTCTTTACACTTCTTTTCTTTGTTACTCTGGATAAAGTTTCATTAATCATCTTTTTGAAAGAAAAACTCTGGAGCAGATATTTTGTTTAGCAATTAGGCTATATTCCAATAGGGTCATAGTCAAAGTGGAAGTTCTCTCCTCCCTTCAGAGAAAGGTACCTCCTTCTTTGATGGCCCCGTTCTTTCCACTGGGATCTCACTCACAGAGATCTTTCATTTAGGTTCTTCTTCTTTTTTTCTTTTCCATGGTGTCTTGGCTTTCCATGCCTACAATACTCTCATGGGCTCTACTATGGAAGTCAGTCTGGAGATTCCTCAGAAACCTGAACATAACCCTACCATACAACCCAACCATCCCACTCCTTGGAATTTACCCAAAGGAAATTAATTTGGCTAATAAAAAAGCCATCTGCACATTAATGTTTATTGCAGCTCAATTCACAATAGCTAAGACCTGGAACCAACCCAAATGCCCATCAACAGTAGACTGGATAAAGAAATTATGGGACATGTACTCCGTAGAATACTATACAGCAGTAAGGAACAATGAAACCCAGTCATTTTCACAAGATGGAGGAATCTGGAAAACATCATGCTGAGTGAATTAAGCCAGTCCCAAAGAGACAAATATCATTTGTTTTCCCTGATCAGTGATGACTGAGCACCAAAGGGGAAACCTATTGAAATGAAATGGACACTATAAGAAACAATGAACTGATCAGCTCTTGTCCTGACTCTAGATGTACAATGTAATACTTTATCCTTTTTAGTATTTGTTGTTGTTATTGTTGTTGTTCTAGTACTAGTGGTTGAACTCTGTAATTAACACACAATTATTCTTAGGTGTTTAAATTTTAACTGAAAAGTGATCCCTGTTAAATTTAAGAGTGGAAAAAGAGAGGGAGGAGATGTACAATTTGGGACATGCACAATCAGACTTGCCCCAAATGATGGAGTTAGAAATGTGCCAGGGGATTCCAATACAATCCCATCAAGGTGGCATGTACCAATGCCATCTCACTAGTCCAAGTGATCAATTTCAGTTCACATTCGATGGCTCTGATAGGTCTAAGAATCAAAGGGATCACACAAACAAGGCTAGTGTCTGCTAATACTAACTGATAGAATCAAAAAGGGGGAGAAAGATCCAACATGGGAAGCAGGATACACAGTAGACTCATAGAATGGCAGACATCCTAAACAACACTCTGGCCTCAGAATCAGCCCTTAAGGCATTCGGATATGGCTGAAGAGACCAGATAAATAAATCTTTTTAAAATAACTCATAAGTCCCTTTTTCTCCCTTCCAACCACAGGCCTTTGTACATGTGGCCCCTATAATAACTCACCATTCCCCTTTCTAAAATTCATCATCTCTTGCTAAGAACTAGCACAAAGCTATTTTCTCAGAGAAGTCTTCTTTGAATTATCTAATGTAACCAAGATATCCTGCCATGATATCTCTCTCTTAGTGTGGGGTTGGCTGATAGGGGTTCCAGAAGAAGGAAAACCCCTGAGTCAGGAGCAATTCAAAAGAGAAGTCCTCAGAATCTGTGTGAGAATTGCTACCTCACTGTGACAAGCTGGTCATACATGTGTTGTGATCTTGGGGGGCAGATGAAAGCCTGTTAAATACATTGGCCTTTGTGAGAACATTTTTGTAGTTTCTTTTTTATCTCCATAAGCTGACATAGATAGCTAGAAAAGGACTATTCCTTTACTCTTCCTCTGCCATGGATGACTCATACCTTTCTTATGTCCAGAAGAGCAGAAAATCTGCCAATACAAACCTGCTGCTCACTGGAGGCAAGAAGTCACCACCAATGAATGTTTAAGACATTGTAGTTATCCACGAGGCCCCTTGTACTCCAAGAACTGGTCATCAGGCTAGTACTGTTCCTAATATTTATGATCTAATTTATTTTAGAGGTAGAGTTACAGACAGTGGGAGAGAGAGACAGAAAAGTCTTTCATCCACTGGTTCACTCCCAAAATGTATGCAATGACTGGAGCTTGGTCAATCTGAAGCCAGGAGCCAGGAGCTTCTTCTAGGTCTCCTACGTGTGTGCTAAGGCGCAAGTGCTTGGGCCATTTTCTACTGCTTTCCCAGGCCATAGCAGAGAGCTGGATTGGAAGAGGAGCAGCCAGGACTACAACCAGTGCCCATATGGGATGCCAATACTTCAGGCAGAGGATTAATGTAGTGCACCATAGCGCTGATCCAACGTTTGCTTTTTTTCAATTGTAATGATTGGACTATTGTTGAATAAATTCCTTTATATCTGCTTTAAACCCTATTATGGCTCCTATATTATAATGCTGAATACTACTTGTAGTAAAATACTATAATTTATATCATAATGTGTGTTCCTTTTACTTTCTTTTCTTTTCTTTTCTTTCTTTTTTTTTTTTGACAGGCAGAGTGGATAGTGAGAGAGAGAGACAGAGAGGAAGGTCTTCCTTTTTGCTGTTGGTTCACCCTCCAATGGCCGCTGAGGCCGGCGCATCATGCTGATCCGAAGCCAGGTGCCAGGTGCTTCTCCTGGTCTCCCATGCGGGTGCAGGGCCCAAGGACTTGGGCCATGCTCCACTGCCTTCCGGGGCCATAGCAGAGAGCTGGCCTGGAAGAGGGGCAACCGGGATAGAATCCGGCTCCCCAACCGGGACTAGAACCTGGTGTGCCAGTGCCGCAAGGTGGAGGATTAGCCTGTTAAGCCATGGCACAAGCCACTTTATTTTCAATTACTAGTATCACCTTTATACATTATCATCAACCTGGTATAGGCCATTCTTAGTACTATGAGCATCACATTACCTTGATTGGCTTTTTCATTGGGACATAATCAACTTAATATAAAATTTTATGAACTCCTGGCAACTTTCCTCTTCATAGGTTCTCAGAACCCTCTTATGCCACATTCTCCATTTCCTTTCCAGATGAAATATTTTTACCATTTTTGGAGCTCCAGAAGATTTTAAAATTTTGTTTAATTTTGAATTTCAAAATATAACTCTAGATATAGTACATTTCCTTTATCATTATCCTGAGACTTGGCATGAAATTCCTTATGTTTATTTGTAAATTTTTTATCATTTGTAATTGAACTTGACTATTTGTCTCTAAAATCCATTACATATATAATATATAGTTCTATATATAATGTACGTATAGTCACTTTATTATGATTCTTATCAAATGACTGTTTTATTCACTGTAGTAAAAATCTAAGAATTTCACATCCCCCAAGACAACATTTTATCCTCTGTAAATTCCCAGAAGGTATATTATAAGTATATTGTAAGTATTTTTAATACAAAGTGAATATATCAAGGGTGAGCATTTGACCTGTAATTAAAATGTGTCCAAATTTGAAGAACCTGTGTTGAATTCCTGGTTCTGTTTCCTGACTCCAACTTCCTATCAATAAAGACCTGGGATATACTAGTTATGGCTCAAGTAATTGAGTTCCTGCCATCATGTGGGAAACCTTGATTGAGCTCCCAGTTATTTTTGTTGACTCTTTTTCTGCCCCCAAAATTTTGCAGGCATCTAGCATTTGGGGGAGTTTATCAGTGGATGAGTCTCTCTCTCTCTCTCTCTCTCTCTCTGTATGTGTGTGTCTACATCTCTGTCACTCTGTTTCAGGATTTTTTAAGAAATGTAAAGAGATAATACCTCAAAATATAGCATTCTTGATCCCACCTAACTGTTGATGGTCTAAGTGATTCCATTTATTGTATTGCAGAGATTTTTGCAGTCCTCTATTTTTCAAACATTTAATTTACATATAATTTTCTCAGTAAGCACTCTATAGCAATTTTAAAGAAAATTATAGTAATCGTTCATATGAAAAAATGCAACCTGGATTTTCAATATCCTTAAATAATATGAAAAATAAAATGAGAGAAATATATATGAATGCTTTTTATATAAACATGTATTCTTTTTCCCATTCAGTAATTCATGCAGTGTACATTGGATATTGAAAATCCACACTCTGGGATGGTGCCGAGGCTCACTAGGCTAATCCTCCACCTGTGGCACATGCATCCTGGGTTCTAGTCCTGGTTGGGGTACTAGATTCTGTCCTGGCTGCTCCTCTTCCAGTCCAGCTCTCTGTGGCCTGGGAGTACAGTGGAGGGTGGCCCAGGCCCTTGAGTCCTGCACCCACATGGGTGACCAGGAGAAAGCCCCTGGCTTCTGGCTTTGGATTGGCACAGAGCACCAGCCATAGCAGCCACTTGTGGGGTGAACCAATGGAAAAAGGAAGACCTTTCTCTCTCTCTCTCTTTCTCTCTCTAATTCTTCCTGTCAAAAAAAATCCACACTGTGTAATACATTATTATACTAGGCTCTGCAAATAAAAGAAACAAAATTCCTGTTCTTATTTAGATTAGAGTCTAGTGGAGAGGAAATTAAAATATATTACAACTCTGAAATTAGATTGCTTTATTAAGATAACAGTTTAATGATTACATAAAAAAATTCAATCTAAACTGGGTCTAGGGAACATTTTCCTGAAGATAACATGAGTAGACTGAGACATAAAGGATGAAAACATTGCAGTTAGGAAAATAATGAAGAATATTCCAACTGCTCTATAGCGTATGCTGAAACTCAGCTGAAATTTGCTTGTAGCCAAGATGAAGTAACAATTTTCTTTACCTCCCTACATGAAACAATCAAAAACAAACATAAAAAACCTCTGCATTTATCACATACTATATGCATCTATACAAATCATCCTGTGTTAGGAAATGTAGGGTTAGTTCAAGGGATCCGTGCCCACTTCCTCACTGGATCAGCCTCCCTGTAGGCTCACTATATTGGCCAACATGTAGTTCCATGGTTTTGGGACTGTGGTTCAGTTTGTTAAGCTGTTGTCTACAGCACAAGAATCCCACATGTGCACTGATTTGAATCCTGGTTGCTCTGCTTCCAATCCAGCTTCCTGCTAACATGCAAGGAAAAGCAGCAGAAGATGGCCCAAGTCCAGAAGAAGCATCTCACTTTGTTCTAACCCACCCTTGGCCACTCAGCCATTTGGGGAATGGACAAGTAGATGAAATCTCTCTCTCTCTCTCTCTCTCTCTCTCTCTCTCTCTCTCCCATTCAAATAAGACATTTTTTAAAAATTAAAAAAAAAGACAGACATTGGCTCAACCCCTGGACAGTTGTAGTAGGAGGGCAGCTCAGGGCCACATGTCCAGTCAGGGATTACTGGGAGAAACAGTCAGGGGGCTGCACTGGAGAGTCTTCTAGAAAGGGCTCCCACAAACTCCTGGAGCTGAGCGGAGTGAGAGGAATTGCCATTCACTTTACCTTCTGGTTTTCCTGCCGCTTCTTGGTGGTAAATTATTTTCTGCTGTGGAAAAACAAAATTGGAAGGAAGAAAAAAAAAAGAATTTAAGTGAGAAGGTGATTTTTTTGTACATTGTTCGTAAAGTTTGTCCTGCAGCCTTTTGGGGTCCTGAGGTTGTCAACTATTCTCATCTAGAAAGAGGAGCAATCACTGTAGAAGAGAAAGGGCTGAGCTTCCTAAATGTCTCCACACAGAGAGAGACCCCCAGAGGCCTCTGATCCTCCACATAGTGACCCCGATGGCAACTCCAATATTGGCTAGCTTTGCAGGTTTCATTTCTTCACATCTTCATGAACTTGACACCATCTCTCCAGAGGATGTGGGTCACCAGGGTGATTGCATGAGTCTAGCAGAGAACACTTGGCAGTTAGACTCTGCCAGTTTACCTTAAAGTAGAGACAGTGTGCCCAGGATCACAGGAGCATGTGGGCACCAAGCTAGATGAGAGGGTGCCTTCCAGAAATTAGACCATGTCAATAACAGTGCTAATAGCTCTGTGGTTAGGAGTCGATGTCTTCTCTCAAGACTTGGATGCAGCAACTGCCAGGCAAGGGAGCCTCACTCTCACCCCACATTGGGAAGGAACCCAGCTAAAGCCCCTCTCAGACCCCATTGGCTCTGGTCATTTTTAATTGACACTTCTCTTGGTTTCCTGGTCCCTGTATGAAATGTTAAAGTCTTGTGGCTTAACAACTGCCTTGAAAATAGGACAATGATCATATGATCATCCTTGGTTTATAATTACTTCCCCCACTTACAGATTCTAAGCCAAAGTTAGGGCAAAAGATTGGCCCTCACTTTAGATCTCTCCTCCTGCCAGCTTCCTTGACTGCTAACCTACAGTGAGTCATTACAGTGTGTTGATCATTATCTGGATTGATGGCTTTCAAAAGAATTTCATTATCTATACATGAGCTAGTAGCTTCACCAATACTCATTTCCATGTTAGTTTCAAGATATATAAGAGGTCTTCCCAACAAGAAAGTCTTCTATCTCTTATGCCCTGCCAATGGCTCCCTCCATCTCTGCAGAAATTAATGTTGTTGGTCTTCTAAAAAGTAACTGTGCTATGTTGGAGTTTTGCTTCATTGCCCTCAAAGATATATTCCTTAAACAAATACCAACCCGACTAAAGGGGCATGAATATATAGACTATCATCTATAAATGGTCCCACTCTGGATCTCAGAGAGTTGGCATGATCTTTCTGGCCTACTCTCTCAGTGAAGGGAGAAGGTCACCATATATCTGGGGACAAGGATGAGATGAAGCATGCTTCCTAGAAAAGCCACCTACCTGTGTGTGAAGCTTTTTTCATGATTTTGGGATATTTCTGAAATTTTACAATTAGTAGCTCTCATATTCCATCAAGATTGTTTCAAGGTCAATGTTGTCACACATTTCAAAGCGTCATAACCCCAGTTTAGTTTCTTGCTCCAAAGCATTGGCTGCCTAAATGTAACTGCTGGTTTCACAGAAGAAAAGGAAGATTAACTCCAGATAAAAAAATAAAGGCCAACAAATATTACAAGTCCCAAAAGACTCAACTCAAAGAGTATGCCCATGTGAAAGTACATTAGATAAAAACTAGTATATTCAATGGTTGTCTACAGAATCAGGAACCTCATCAACGCTGACTATATCCAAATATTGCCTTTCAAAATAGTTGCCTCAGGCTGGCACTGTGGCATAGTGGGTAAAGCTGCTGCCTCTGATGCTGGCATCCCATATGGGAGCCAGTTCTAGATTTTTCTCTCTCCCTGTGTCTTCCTCTCTTTCTCTGTAATCTCTGCCTTTCAAATAAATAAAATGAATGCTTAAGACAAAAAAAATTAAAAAATTAGTTGTCTCTGAAAGCTACGTACTCATTCTAATGATGTCACCATCATTCAAAAACATTCTTGGCCTTGCTTTACAGTCAAATAAATAAATCAACTAAAAAAAAAAACTCATGATTTATTTTTACTAATTTTAGCCAAAAATGCTTATTTGTCTAATTTAATTACCTCTTTATTCACTAGTACTCATTTTGGATAACACTTGGCAATTAATGCAATGCAAATTCAACCCCAAAGAGCAAGAATGGCCATCACTGAGGCGATTCCAAAGAATGTTTAATGAGCTCAGAAGGAAATTCCAAAGCCTTGTTGAGGGGCAAGCATTTGAAACAACTGAGAAGACACCACTTGGTGCTGGTTTGAGACTGGCTATTCCTGTTTCCTGCTAATTCACCTGGGAAAGCAGCAGATGGCTCAAATCCTTCAGCCCCTTCACCTGCATGGGAGATCCAGAAGAAGCTCCTGGCTCCTGGCTTTTGATTGGTGCAGCTCTGGCCATTGCGGCCATCTGGGGAGTGAACCAGCAGGTGGAAGACCTCTCTCTCTGTCTCTACCACTTTCTGTAACTCTGAATTTCAAATAAATAAAATAAATCTTTTAAAAAAAGACATCACTTGGGATGCCCGTGTCTCTGACAGGGGTGGCTGGGTGGGAGTCCTGGCCCTCTCCCTGTGCATCCAAGCAGACAGCAGCTGATGGATCACAGAGTTGAGTCCCTGCCACCCACACTTGGGAGACCTGAATAGAGTTCCTGGCTCCTGACTGCCAGATCCCAGCTCTTGCAGACATCTGGAGAGTAAACCAGTGGGTGGAAGATTTCTGTCTGTCACAGTCTCTATGCCTTTCAAAGAAATCATTTTTTTAAAAAATGACAAAACTGTGTTGCACAAAATCACTAAGGAAATTGAGTGTAAGAAGATAGTGCCCACTTAGCTGTAGTATTTTTTGGAAAGTTGTTATTCATACATTTTACTGCGAGGTTCTTGTGTTGGTAAGGGGCATCTTCACCATCAGTTCTTCACTGTTATTTATAATAGATTTTACCTTTATTGATTGAAAGGCAGAGTGACAGAGAGAAGAAGAGAGATCTTCCATCTGTTGGTTCTTCCCCAAATGGTCACAATAGCCAGAGCTGAGTCAGGCCAAAGCCAGGTGCCTGGAACTCCATCCAGATCTCCCATATGGGTGGCAGGGATGCAAGGATTTGGGCTGTCTTCAGCTGCTTTCCCAGGCACATTAGCAGGGAGCTGGACTAGAAGCAGAGCAGCAAGGACTGTGCTCATATGGGATGCTGGCAGCACAGGCAACAGATTAACCTGCTGTGCCACAATACCTGCTGTTTACTGTCATTTTGTCAGTAGTAAGCCTGCTCAGTTTAACTGGTTCTCATGCTGGAAATAAGGGCTTTGTCTCAAAATCTTCTGAAATTAGAGACTCTCTAGGTCTTAATTTTTAGTTGTTAGCTTCTTGTTAAAACCAATGGCTTTCTCCTAAAAAGTGTGCACATGTGCAAATATGCACAAATTAGCATACAATTGCTGGGGTTTGTCCAAGGACCTCACATTAAAGATTCTAATTTGACTCAAACCTTGGAAAGTAAAAGAAAAGCTTTCCTTTTTATTATGCCCTCTTTAATGCTTCAGATTCAGGCCAGTTGGAAAATTTGAACTTTCTTTAAAGAAGCTGTCATAAGGGGCTGACACTATGGCACAGCGAATAAAGCTGACACCTGGGACACCAGCATCCCATGTGGGCACCAGTTCCAGTCCTGCTGCTCCATTTCCCATCCAGCTCTCTGTTAATGCACCTGGGAAGGTGGTGGAAGATGGCCCAAATCCTTGGGCCCCTACACTCACTTGGGAGACCTGAAGGAAGCTCCTGGCTCCTGGCCCAGCTCCAGCTGTTGCAGTCATTTGGGGAGTGAACCAGCAGACAGAACATCCCTGTCTCTCACTCTCTCTGTAACTCTATCTTTTAAATAAATAAATAAACTTTAAAAAAAGGTCTCATAATTCTTTCCAGTGACCTTGAAAAGTATTTCTCTCTCCCCAGCTAGTTTTAAAGAATTTGCAAACCACACCCAGTTGACCAGAGTCAGTCCACTCCGAAGTTTACTAAAGTCTCACCAGGCTTCTATACTGTGTCTTAGTCTCCATTTTATAGATTAAAAAAAACTAAATCAGTTTTATGATAAATTACTTTTTGTTAGTGTGGTGTAACACATACTCATTTAAGAAGAAAAAAAAAACTAGAAAATGCAGATGAGAACTCTTTCCAGGATCCAGAAATTTGACTTAAAGATTAAAATAGGGGACTTCCAGTCCCTGTGTTGTCTAAACTAATGGATAAAGTGAACAAAGCAAATTCTATGTGTAGCTCTCACACTTTTAGAGCTTGAATGGGACCTGAACCAGATATGGTTGTCAGGACTAGCCACCACAGTGAGGCTGTTAACAAAGTCACAGAAGGGACTTTAGGAAGAATAGTGCACAGCAGTGGGCAAGAGTGAGCAGTAAAGAACAGGAAGCTATTAACAGCACTGAGGTCCCCCAAGATCATCCTGTGGGACTAGAAGGGCCGGCATCCAGGACCTTCCACTGTCTGCTCACCAGTTCTCTCTCAGACATTTGAATTCTGGTCTTGCTATTTATTTCCTAGTTCTGCCTATCATGCCCCTTCCTCTTCTGCATGTCTGGATGGAATGTTCCATACATCTCTCAAGCCCAGCTCACATCATCTTCTCTACAAAGCATTCTCTGCTTCTCATTCCAACCCACAAGAATGTATCCTCTTGGTTGAATTCTTCACACTTCATTAAAGGCAGGTCTCTTGTTTGATATATGACCTTTAAAATACCTATAGTGGGATAGGCATTGTGGAACAGTGGGTTAGGCCAAGTCCCACCTCCACTTTGATCCAGCTTACAGCTAAGGCACCTGGAAGGCAACAGAGGATCACTCAAGTATGTGGGTTCTTTCCACTCATGTGGGAAACCCAGTTGGTGTCCCTGGCTCCCGTCTTTGGCCTGGCCCAGTCCCTGCTGTTGCAGTCAATTAGGGAGTGAGCCACTGGATAGAAAACCTTTGTCTGTTTCTCAGTCACTCTGCCTTTCAAATAAATAAGTAAACTTTCAAAGAATAAAGTAGATATGGTTCACTATTCATCTGGATATTCCACTCATATCTGCCTTTCCCAGCAGGTCTCGGGAAAATAATCAACTGTAGTGGAATTTGCATTGATTCAAGATGCAAAGGGACATCTTGTGGCAGAAAGGGAAAATGCATGCTTCAAAAGTAGTAATACAGTAAACTCTTGGCCACAGAACAAGTGATTAACAAGGATTAACAATGATGCTTTTATTTGTTTCTCATTTTGTTATCCTTTCTGACACAATTTCTATAATAAAAATACACTACAATAAAAATCAGGAGCTTTTCCTTGCTTTCTGATCACCCTACCCATCTACATTCTAGTAAGTTCCTCAGTGGCTATTCAGATACCATTTGTTGGGTATCTATCTATAGCATGAACATAATTCTGAACCATTAGGTCAAGTAATCTATGAAGGCATCAGTCAAGAAGCATTCCATGGAAAACCAGTCAGAAAAAAAGGCATTCCTTGGCCAAATTAGCTTGCAAGACCCAGATACTGTGACTTTAGCACAGCTTCTCTCATTGCAGAAACAAATTAGTTGGTCTGAAATGTCCTGAAATAAGGTACCCTGCTTACCACAGTCTAGACTAATGTTTGCCACGCTTATATGACCACAAAACTCTTCAAGTAGCACCTGTTAACATTCTGCAAAATGTTTGTTCCAAAAACTCAGAAAACTGCCTGCATGTAGTTTAACACGATCACAAGATGAAGTAAAATGGGCCAGACTCACATTCCAGATCTTTATGTTCTTTGCTGAGTCAGGTTGGGTGGTATACAAATAAAACTAAATCTTATAAGCTTGCTTGATGTAAGGCACTATTCTTTAAAATCTTTATTTATTTGTATTTGAAAGGGAGTGAGAAACAATGAGAGACATAAAAACCTTCCTTCTATAGGTTCACTCCCAAAATGCTTGCAACATCCAGGGCTGTCCCAGTCAGGAGCCTGGAACACAATGCAGGTATTCCAGGTGGGTGTACCTTAGTAGGAAGTTGGAATCAGAAATGGAGCTGAGACTTGAACACAGGCATCCCAAGTGGCCCATTAATCACTGCTCCATCAGACACTATTCTAAGCAGGTCACATATATAATCCTCAGAATAATGATATATACTCAATACTTAGCTCTCCTCCATCAGCTCACTTTACAGATAAGGAAATGGAATCACAAAGAGAATAAGTAGCATGTCCAAGGTCACAGGTTAGCAAAGAGTAGAGTGGGTACTTAAAAGACAGCAGTCTGGCTTCCAAGTCTATCTGCTTATCTGGGGAAGCCCTTCTTCCTACAACAAACCTCGCAGCTCTGCCTAGGAGTAGACACTAAGCACCTGCTCGCATGCTGCCTGGGGGGTTCCCTGACTTAGTGGTTGGTGGATAGTGCAGAGTAACCCACTGCCCACAAGCAGACTGCCTGGCATGTCAATGCAAGGACGCCTTCCTATTGCAGGTGGGGAAGCAGAGCAGAGAGAGGACCAAAGTCAGCCCTGCTCCTCGCTGGTTCTTGCTTCTATTCCCACTGCTATGAGTGGGTACAGAGACTTAGTGATTGGGCATCAACTGATGGCCTGCCCACTAACCACATGAAGGGTGTCCCTCATTTCAGCTGGCGATGTGGGAAGAATGAATCATTCTCTCTATAAAATGGAAATCCCTCATCACCAAAAAGAGAGGCGTGCTATAAAATCATGTGTTTTGTAAGTGGAGTGGGGGAATGTTTTATGTTCATGTTGTTACCATGGGAAAAAAGTCATTCCCAAAATTCTGATATTAAGGTGATAGATATGAGAAGGGCCAATTTTAGAATTTTTTTTGAAAGGCACAGAGAGAGAGACAAGCAGACAGAAAAAGCTTCTATCCACTGGTTCCCTTCGAAATGCCTGCAGCAGCCAGTGCTGGGCAGGGCCAAAGCTGGGTTGAGGATTGCAATCTAAGGTATCTCACCTGGGTAGGAGGAGCCCAATTAGTGGAACAATCCTTTTTTTAAAAAAGATTTTATTTATTTGAAAGGCAGACTTACAGAGAGGCAGAGGCACAGAGAGAGAGAGAGAGAGGTCTTCCATCCACTGATTCACTCCCCAGCTGGCTGAAATGGCTGGATCTACACTGATCCAAAGCCAGGAGCCAGGAACTCCTTCCAGGTCTCCCACATGAGTGCAGGGGCCCAAGGACTTAGGTCACCTTCCAGCGCTTTCCCAGGCCGTTTGCAGAAAGATGGATTGGAAATGGATCAGCCAGGACTTGAACTGGTGCCCATATGGGATGCTGGCACTGCATTTGGTGACTTTACCTGCTACACCATAGCACTGGCCCTGAACCATCACTTCTAGCTCTAAGAGTCTGCACTGGTGGGTATATGAAGTCAGGACTAGAACTGGGAATAGTCAAACTTTCAGCCACAAAGCTCAGAATTAAGGCTACTAAAAATAGCCACAATGCTAGCACAGCATTTAAACTTAGCCATTTTTTCCCCAAGAGGAAATTCTCTAGATTCATTATTCAAACCTAGTCATACCTTTGCCTAGAAACAAACCCAGGCACTCCGATACGAGATGTGAGCATCTTAATAGGCTAAATTCCCTCTCAAGAAAGACCAACATTTTGAAGATATGAAAACTGAGAAGAGAACTATCTTTGTGTGACCAACAGTGGGTCTCTAGGAAATCTCATTTCCATGCTTTCTTCAAACCTGAAAGCACCAGGGAAAGTATTTTATGCACTGGGTAGGTCTGTTCAAGTTTTCCAGAGTAAGCTGTGCAAAACATCTAGGTAAATGAGGCAATAAGAGTATGTGTTTAAAGGACCAAAGAGTTTCCCACAGAGGGTTTTGGGGAGCATGCAGCTATACCGTGTGACACTACAATGGTGCACACACGTCATCATGCACCTGTTACACTCACAGAGCGGTGGCAGGCACACGGCCTGGTGGTTCAGACACTGACTGGGAATCTCACGTGTCACATCTGAGTGCCTGAGTCAATTCTGAGCTCTGGCTCCTGACTGCAGCTTCCCACTGATGGGGCCTCTGGGAGGCAGTGGTGCTGACTCCAGGTGGGAGACCCAGATTGGGTTCCTGGCTCCTAGTTTTGGCTTGGCACAGCCCCAGCCATTGCAGGTGGGAGCTCTCTCTGTTTCTCTCTCTCTGCCTCTTCTCAAGCCTGCTTCCTCCCCACCCCCCACCACAGTCTTTAAACAAAATTCACAGAATTGTACAAAAGAGTGAATCTAATGTCAACTACAGACTTTTGTTGATAATAATGCATAAATATTGGCTCATCAATTTTTTAAGATTTATTTATTTATTTGAAAGTCAGAGTTACACAGAAAGAAAGAGAAGCAGAGAGAGAGAGAGAGAGAGAGAGAGAGAGAGAGAGAGAGAGAGAGAGAAGTCTCCCACCCGCTGGTTCACTCCCCAGATGGCTGCAATGGCAGGAGCTGCACAGATCTGGAGCGAGGAGCCAGGAGATTCTTCCAGGTCTCTGACATGGGTACAGGGGCCCAAGGACTTGAGCCATCTTCTACTACTTTCCCGGGCCATAGAGCTGGATGAGAAGTGAAACAGCCGGGATTTGAACTAGTGCCTGTATGGGATGCAGGCACTCCAGGCAGTGGCTTTACTGGCTATGCCACAGCACCGGCCCAGTATTGGCTCATCAGTTATCACAAATGATAAGAATGCAAGATTTTAAGAATGGGGGGGGGCAGCACTGTGACATAGCAAGTAGAGCTGCCTCCTATAGCACTGATATTCCATATGGGTGCTGGTTCGAGTCCTAGCTGCTCCACTTCCAATCTCACTCTCTACTATTGCCTGGGAAAGCAATAGAAGATGTCCCAAGTCCTTAGGCCCCTGCACCTGTATGGGAGACCTGGAAGAAGCTCCTGGCTTCAGGTGGGCACAGGTACAGCCATCGTGGTCATCTGGGGAGTGAACCAGCAGATAGAAGACCTTTCTCTTTTTCTCTCCCTCTCTCTGCCTCTGCCTCTCTGTAACTCTGCCTTCCAGAAAATAAATAAATCTTAAAAAATTAGAATAGGGAAAACTGTACTAAATGGAAATTATCTACATTCTGCTCAATTTTTTGTAAATGTAAAACTGCTTCAAAAATTTTAAAATTTATTCATTGTTCTTGAAAAGATGTGTCTGGAAAAGTGGAGAGCGGAGAAAGAGGAATCACCTCTGCAAAGAACTGTAAGAGAACATACCCTTCTTGTGTTAAATAATGAAAAATCAAGATGAGAAGGTTTTCTCAGCGTGCTTCCATCCTAACCTTGCACTGTGAACAGAGAGAAAATTTTAATTGCCACAAGCAGGTACAGCACCGGACTTTTACAACAGTGAACTCTGGGCAGGCAGTTGAAAGTCTCTGAGGGTACATGAAGCTGTTTTCCATTGTTATTTTCTTCTTAAAGCTGCCTTCACCACTGTAAATTTAAGGGATAATGATTTGAATTGAGATCCTGCTTTATTATCGGACTTCTTACTGCCAAGTTCCTTGGGCTTTTCTTCTTTAGAAGTGTGAAGCAACAAGTATTCATACTGCAGTATCTGGACCAGGTTAAGGAGAGTGATTATAAGATAAACTCACGAGCCAGAGACCAGCTGTGGCCTCACAGGCACTTACCTGCTCCTCTCATTAATTCACGCTGAGTCCCATCCAGCCCCTGCACAAAATCAGAGATGAGCTCCAATAAACCACCCAGAGTCAGGCACTCGGAACAGCACTGAGGATAAAGAGGTCTTCAAAGGAAAATTTTGCCATAATAAATCCGTACTCAAACTGGATCAACTTGTACCTTTATTCACAGTGTTACTGTGCTACATTTAGTGATCTGGTATTTCAAATTCCCCTGAAATGGATGGGGCTGCTTCCAAAAGTTCTTGGAAAATGAAATTAAAAGGTAAGTCTATTTTGGTGCAAAAAATTGAAATCCATGTATAGTTTTTTTTAAAGATGTATTTATGTATTTGAAAGGCAGAGTTACATAGAGGCAAATGGAGAGAGAGGGGGAGGGAGGGAGGGATAGAGAGAGAGAGAGAGAGAGTGTGAGAGAGAGAGAGAGAGGTTTCCACCCACTGGTTCACTCCCCAGATGGCCGCAAAGGCCAGAACTGCACCTGTCTGAAGCCAGAAGCCAGGAGCTTCTCCCAGGTCACCCATGAGGGTGTTACCCTGCTACTGTGCTTCCAATCCAGCTTCCTGTTACTTCATTCTGAGAGGCAGTGAATGATGGTTCAAGTGCTTGGACCCCTGCCAACTACACAGGAGGCCAGCATGGACTTCTTGGCTGCTTCAGCTTGGCCCAGCTGTGATTGTTTGGGGAGTGAACCAGCAGATGAAAGCATTTCTCTCTCTCTCTCTTTCTCTCCCTCCCTCCCTTCCTCCCCCTCTGTCACACTGCCTTTCAAGCAGATGAAAATATAAATAAATAACCACCAGGTCAGAAAACATGTCATTATTTTTTAAAAAGTCCTTTTTGAGACTGAAAATAATATATGACTCTAACATTTTGAAAAAAAAAAAAAAACAAGTTACCTACTCCATTTCAGTACCCCACGCCTCAGTCTCACTCCCTAGAGGGCTAACCTCAATTATTGTACCTGTTTATTCAGATATTTCCTTTCAGGTTTCTAAATTACATATCACTGTTTCATGATGTATGAATGTTAAGCATTCACATCCACTCAGGTGGAGGAGAATTAAACTGACTTATACTCTTCTCTCCCTATCCTTCCTTTACCCTTTACAGTTAGATCAATATTCGGTGATTATATATTATTAGTCCCATGCAAATAGTCTCACTGCAGAAACAAAAACTCCAGTGGTTATTTTTCTACTCTGTACAATCTTATTTTTCTTGGATTGAATACTTAGTTCCTTTTTATCAGATTACTAGTTATCAGATTGCTAGTTATGACACTGATACATGTCAAATCACTTACCATACCATGAAGCACATCAGAGAAGTTGCTCATGACACCTTTGCGCTCCAGGGGTGGCCTTCCTGGAGCTGCCACCCTTCTGCTCCACAACGGACAGCTGATTCTAACACCTGTCAGATGTGTGGACACCTTTCTGCATCAGATCCCCTGGGAACTCCCTTGTTTTAATAACAAATGTTCTCTTGAGTAAAGATTCATGAGAAATAAGTGTTACTAAGAATTTACATGCCAAAGAATGTCTTTATTCTATTTTAAATTTGGTAATTTAAATGGGTATAATATCACCATTCCTATCCCTGATCCTTTGCTTCAGATGTTTTTTCTCCTGTTAAAAGACAAAATTATAGGAGCTGATGTTCTGGCGTAGGCAGTAAAGCCACTGTCTGTGATGATGGCATCTCATATGGGCACTGGTTGAAGTCCTGGCTGCTCTTCTTCCCATTCAGCTTCCTGCTAATGATATGGGAAAAGCAGCAGAAGATGGTCCAAGTGTTTGGGCCCTGCCACCCAAGTGGGAGACCCTGGTGAAGCTCCTGGCTCCTGGCTTTGGATCATCTCAGCTCCAGCCATTGCAGCCATTTGAGGAGTGAAACAGGGGATGGAAGATCCCCCTCTCTCTCTCCCTCCCTCTCTCTCTATCTCTATTACTCTCTGCCTCTGTAACTCTGCCTTTCAAATAAATAAATAAATACTTTAAAACAAAAAAAAGGTAGTTGCTGTTCTGAATTCAGTCTAAAATAAATAAAAGTCAGGGTTCTCAAAAGTACAAAAAAAAAAAGACAGATGGAAGGAATATTACAACCCTTGAATGTATAGCATAGATCACACAAACAGTAGTGACTCAGACTGGGGAAAAATTTTGCAGAAGTCAAATCTAATAAGAGTCTGCTATTCAAAATATTCAGAGCTCTTAAAATTTAACAATTTTTAAAAAAACAAGTTTAAAAAGGCAAATATAACATCAACTCACACTTCACAAAAGATGATATGCAAATCAAAAATAAGCAAATGAAATTAAGGAATGGCAAATTAAAACAGCAATGAAATACCACTACATACAAATTGGGATAGTGAAAATCCAAAACATGGACACTAAATTCTGGTTAAGATGTCAAGCAAGATAAATGTTCATTCACTGCTGGTGGGAATGCAAGCCAGTACACCACTTTGGAAAAGTGGTTTGGAAGTTTCTTACAACACTAAATATATTCTTACTTTTTGATGCAGTCATCACATTCCTTGGTATTTACCCAAATGAATTTATGTCCACAAAAACCAGCACTATGCATTTTATTAGTAATTTCCAAAGCTTGGAAGAAACAACATGTCTTTCAGTAGGTGAATGGACAAGTAAATGTGGTATCTGATTCTAACCATGGAATATTACTCAGCACTAAAAGAACCCAGCTAATAGGACATAAAAAGCACGAAGGAAATTTAGGCGCATTTTACCAAGTGACAAGACAATCAGAAAAGGCTACCCACAGTAGGATTCCAACTCAATGACAATCTGCAAAAGGCAAAACTATGGAGACAAGCAAAGAAGCAAGGGTTGCCTGGGGCTGTGGGGGAGTGAGGGAGGGATAAAAAACAGACTGCTATATTTTTGGGCAGTGAAAGTATTCTACATCATACTGTAATGACAAATATACATGCAATTATGCAATTTCACCGAGTATACAGCACCAAGAGTAACCCTATTGTAAATTGGTCTTAGAGTGATAATGCTGTGTCAGTGTAGCTTCATTGATTTAACCAATGTGCCGTTCTAGTCCAGGATGTTGACAGTGGGAGAAAGTGCACCTGCATCAGGGCAGAGGTGCACATGGAGTCTCTGTATTCTCCTGCTCAATTTGGTTGTAAGCATAAAAATTCTCTAAAGTCTAATTTTTAAAAGCAATGAATGACTCTTAAACAAATATGTCAGGTCTAATAGACTCCTTCCTTAGTATCCTTGGTGACCCCTCAGATACCAAAATTCACAGATGCCAAGTCCCGTATATACTAAATGGTGTAGTACCTGCATATAACCTACACAATCCTCCTGCTCACTGTAAACCATCTCTAGATTATGATAATACCTAATGCAGTGTAAATGCTACCATACAGAGCTGTTCTGGTTTATTTATGGAACAATGAAGGGAAAAATCTATACACACAGTCTAGATGAAGGTATATTCCTGCATATTTTTATTTGAAGATATAGGATTTTCTGCAGATGCAGAATCTATGGAAATGGAAGGCTTACTCTATATTTAAGTGGATGTTTACCCCTTCAAAGTAGTCCCCAGGCAGGTAATTTTTTTTGACATCCAGAGTTTGACAGTGAGAGAGAGAGAGAGAGAGACAGAGAGACAGAGAGACAGAGAGACAGAGAGAAAGGTCTTCCTTCCATTGGTTCACCCCCCAAATGGCTGATATGGTTAGTGCTCTGTGCCAATCTGAAGCCAGGAGCCAGGTGCTTCCTCCTGGTCTCCCTTGCGGGTGCAGGGCCCAAGCACTTGGGCCATCCTCCACTGCCTTCTCAGGCCACAGCACATAGCTGGACTAGAAGAGGAGCAATCGGGACAGAACCAGTGCCCCAACCAAGACTAGAACCCAGTGTGGCAGCACCGCAGACAGGGGATTAGCCTAGTGAGCCACGGCGCCAGACTGGTAATGTTCTTATTCCATTGCTCAAAACACTTCTCAAAGGCCTATTTTAAAATTGTTTGCAATGTAGATTAATGAACACAGTCTTCCCCCAGCCTACGTTTACAAAAATAATATGTTGCCTGTGTAAAAAATTGGGACAATGCATAAAGGCAAAAGAAAAAGGAAAACATTTTGATCACCCTCTTTAGATCTCCCCCCAAAGATTTAATGTAGAGTGGGTTGAAAACCTAGATCTTTCTTTCCTTCCTTCCTTCCTCCCTTCCTTCCTTCCTTCCTTCCTTCCTTCCTTCCTTCCTTCCTTCCTTCCTTCCTTCCTTCCATCCTTCCTTCCTTCCTGTCGGAGGCCACCCAACAAACCACACGGAGACACGCAGCACTCAGTCAATTCATCACCACGTTTATTGCCTCATCGCATTCCAGGCCAAAGTAGGGGGCCCGGCGAGAGGGACTGGAGGCAGTCTCCCTGAAGAAACTCTTCAGCCTCCAGCCCCGAGCACACAGAAAGACAAGGATATATACCCCAGACCCCATACAGATAACATTCATTGTGTGCAATCATGCATAGCACAGGAACAGAGCAAGTTTACAAAGTAGCAATGATCAGGGTACAAGCTCTGCAGATAGAGCAAAGAACATCATAGACCTTCATCAGAAGTCACATCCTGCCTGCAGGAATGTGGGATGAAAAATCTTGTGCCTTCGGCCATCAGGACAATAAGCGCAGGAAACAGGATTAGATAAGGGACAGCCTCAGCCTGCTGCATCTCATTTCGGGCCAGGGCCACTGGCCCCGACATCTCCCCCTTCTTGTTTGTACAAGAATGGCCTGGTGTTTATGGTAACCGGTGTCTACACTGTCCAGAGGACCGCAGGGGAGGATCCATCCCCCACAAGTCCCTCGCGTTAAATGCTGAATGGCGTGGACTAGTGCCTGTCTTAGGTGCCCCGCAACGCTTACCCTGCTTACCCGTCATCAAGGATACAGGAAGCATGTCCTGTCCTCTGTCTTAGGTCGCTAGAGAAGCCTGCGAGTGCTTACCCGTCGTTGAATACCGGTCCACCCTAAGAACAGTGTAGGAGCAAGCGGTCAATGAGGCAGTTAGGAAGAGAGAGACCGAGGCTTCCAAGGCATATCACATACCGCAACCCCCTGTTTTAGAGTGTCCTCGAGGGTATGTACTGTCCTTTTGATAGCCTCTCTGTTTGCGCACATAGGAACGGTGGGAACGTTTGGTTGTTTTACTTCACATCAGTCTACAGGCAGGCAGAAGACAGAGGTTGTGTGGGCCGGCTCCCCATAGCTCCCCCTTTTTTTTACTTTAGGACCAGCGCCTGTCTTAGGCGCCCCTGAGTGGAGTGGCAGCTTACCCGTCTTTGCCAGAGGGTCGATTTGCATGAGCAGTCTCAGCCCTCTGCTGTCTTAGGTTGCATGCCATCCCCCAAGGCACTTACCTGTCTCTGGCTACTGGTCCAAGAAACCAAGCAACACCTGCTGTATTGCGGGGGAGGGGGGTTTTGTAATGATGACTTCGAATGGGGACCAAATATCTATGTCCAGTTGTGTTAAGAACCCAAATCTCTTGCCGTAGTTCACGCAGCAAATGAGTGAAATTACTATCCCAGGTATGGTTCACGGTGGCACCTAAAGAGCGAGACAAATTAGCAAGACGAGTATAGTTATGCCAGGGAAAGGGAGTAGCGCAAAGCGCGACAGATTGAACCAAGCAGGGGGTTCCCCACATCCCCGTCTAAGATTCAGTTCTTCCTGGAGAACGTCGACCCGTTGGTTTAGTAATGAGTCCTGAATGGATATGCTGATCCACTGCCACTCGGAGTGTTCTTGTTTGATCATTCTTCTGGAGCATGGGAATAGGTGACCTTTTTTCCTTTTAGGAATTTTACAAGCCAAGACTGACCTTGACTTGTCTATGACTTGTTTATGGGCTGCCTACATCTCCCCCTTGTTTATTTAATTGAGAATGGCCTCTGTCTTAGGTTGCCCTCAGTCATCTCTGTCCTTACCCGTCATTGGTAACTCTGGCAGCTTGGCCTAGAGCCCTGTCTTAGGTTGGTACAGGATGCTGAGCGTCTTACCCGTCTCTGAGTACCATTCCAGCCCAACATTAGGTGAGAGATGAAACATACAGCCAAATATTAATTATTTGTGATTACAAATAATGATGAATGTCAGTTCATACAGACTGTAGTGAAGTCAGCATAAAATGCAGAACACACGGAAAACATCCCATACCAAGTAGGAAAAGCAGTAGTGGTCCAGTCAACATTAATAACCAATGAATCCATTGAAACCCTCCAAATGTTAGGGGGTTAGTAATAAACATGTTTTGCATTTTACTCTAAAGTTTATCAATAACAGACTCTATATATGGCACATTGTTAGTAATGTTAAAACAACATTTTCCTGTGACAGATTTACAACTTATATGATCTTTTAACATCAAGTAATTGTTAGCTGCATGGTTTAAAAGTACTCCTGAGTGAACTTGATCCAATGTTTCGGCTATATTGGACAGTCCAGTAGCAGTAAGATTAATTGTTTTGGTCACTGAATATGCAAGCCTCCGCAGTCCACGGTTATTTCCAAAGGCCAGTCCAGGAACACTTACTACTGATACAGCCACGGCAAGGGCAGTGTCCTCTCCTATTAGGATGACGTTGCCGTTACAGTCTTTAGGTGAAGCATGCTGCCGACGCGCTCTATCCGCCACTGTAAATACAGATGTCAGCATCGGGGCCACACAGTCCAGGGAGCAATTGCAGAAGTTATCAGAGGCTAACGATGTGAAGGCATATTTGCTACATAAAAAACCCACCCCTTAGGAGTCCATGTCCCATACCAGTATTGGATTAGGTGTATATCATTGATTGGCGATAGGATCCCTTTATTTTACCGATTGTAAAACCTTAATAACTTGTAGAGGCTGTGCACTCCGTAACTTGTCATTTTAATTTTTACTCAATCCTGAGCAGAGAGCCCATTCCTTTGCCAAAGAGGTGAACTGAGGGTCTTTCCAGCCAGAAACATTACAGGTTACACATGTAACTTTAGTTTTTCTTTTAAAGAAAGGCATTGCTTTGTATACTTGTAGATTCTGTTGACTATACCAATTTGTGACAGTAAATTATTTTTTAGCTGTCTGCTGTGCACAGACTTAGTTATTTTTAGTTTAATCTGTAAGAAATACGCTGCAAGCCTTATAGTGTACACTAAAATTATTTAGAGGAAAGATGGTAAAGGAGTATAGATTAACAGAATGTTGAAATAAACATGGCTCCATTGCTTTAATAATACTATAGCAAGATGGTCCACTGATTCCTGTTGGGAGGGCCTGAGACTGGCCCCACTTCCAGTTTTTTGAACTCTGTTTTTTAATGAATTACCTTCTTTATCAGTTTTGGAGTGACAATATTGGCCCAATGCCTTTCCCTTTAGCACTGGGGGAAAATACCAGGAGGAGCCTTATTTTGATTTTTGACTTTTGGACAATTTTTGTACATGTCCCTGCTGTCCACATTTATAGCACCCTTATTTATTGGGCATAGCCCTCCTTGATAATTTTTGTAATGGCAAACCATGTAGAGTGGCAGGTCCTGAATGTCCTGTTTTTAAGTGAATTTATTTTGTTAATCCTTCATCAAAGGAACTGTCACAGCACACCTCAGTCATAGTAGCCAAGTGATCCATGTTTACATTGTACTTACGTTTAGTAGAACTTATAGTGTTGTGGGCATCACTAGGCAATCTTTACAAAGCACCGGAAAAGAATCCATACTGAGAATCAGACATTATTAGTAATCATTACAGGCATGTTTAACATTTAGCTTGACTGTGTGTTCCCCTGGGATGAAGCAGCAGTAGAGGCTTGTTCTGGCTCCCTCTTAAAGCCTCCAAGGACAAGGGTGGCTCATTGCCAAGATTTTAGGCAAGCAGTGCGTCCCGTCCCGGATCTTGGCCAGAGAGCCAAGACACGAAGCATGCCCACCTGTTCATCAGAAACATTCCTTTGTCCTCCTCCCCGGGAACTGGCCAGGCTCCCAAGGAGCAGGAGAAGGTCATTTGGCAACAAAGTTACTTGTCCATCAGAGCTGAACCTAGATACAAGCCTCTTTATTCCAAAAATTTGTCCGTACATTTGGCCCTAGGGCTGCATTGAGAGGTAGACATAATTAACACATTATAAGAATACAATACAAATTTTTCATACAAGCATACATTTAGTAATCAAACACAATAATACTCAATGTGTTTTAAGGTTAAATTGAAACATAACTGAGGGAGAATTAGCTTCTTGGGCACCCCTGTCAGGGACATAAAAAACAGTACCATTCCAATACAACAACTCAAGCTGCTGCAGACAGCCTGAGAACTGGCTAGACAATCCCATGGCATGGAGATCTGAGGCATTGATACTCGTTAAACAGACATGTTGAGGTGTACATCCAATTAACAAATGTGCTAACATTTTGCATTACTCTGAAATTAGTGATTCGGGTTTTATGAAATATTTGTAACATCTCTTTTTGATAAGACAACACATTTTTCAATGGATGGAACACAGTGGGTAACCATTTAGCCATAATGATAGTAGCCTCTTACTATCTGTAATTGTTACATTTTTGTAGGTTTGTGCAATCTTAACTATTTGTGGCATATTTTGATTTACATTTTTTTTAAAGCCAACCACGCATAATCTGCCCAAGCATTCCTATCAATAATAAGGGTAGAGTTAGTACATAATACAAAAATAGAATGGGTAGTCCGGACACTTTGACACGTTTAAATGCGCATTTTCCATAGTTATGGCTTAGAGGGGCTCCTGAGAAATTTTTTGTCTTTTAAGTCCTACACGTGCCAATTGCTCCCTCCTTTCTCCTGCAACCGGCGTCCCGGCGCTTTTTAACAAGGCCTTTATATCCTTGTTACATTTAGATGTGACTGTATATTCCCCATGGGCAATAGGAGAGGCTCCCCGGGCAAGCCCTAGTCTGCCACGCCCTACTCGTGCTTATGTGCCTCCCTTGTAATCCCTATGGCCTGCTACCGCCGCAGCCTTCCCTCTTACAGAGGCCTACCTGTGGATGAGATGAATCCGAGTCACGGCACCAGCTGTCGGAGGCCACCCGACAGACCACACGGAGACACGCAGCACTCAGTCAATTCATCACCACGTTTATTGCCTCATCGCATTCCAAGCCAAAGTAGGGGGCCCGGCGAGAGGGACTGGAGGCAGTCTCCCTGAAGAAACTCTTCAGCCTCCAGCCCCGAGCACACAGAAAGACAAGGATATATACCCCAGACCCCATACAGATAACATTCATTGTGTGCAATCATGCATAGCACAGGAACAGAGCAAGTTTACAAAGTAGCAATGATCAGGGTACAAGCTCTGCAGATAGAGCAAAGAACATCATAAACCTTCATCAGAAGTCACATCCTGCCTGCAGGAATATGGGACGAAAAGTCTTGGAAACAGGATTAGATAAGGGACAGCCTCAGCCTGCTGCATCTCATGTCGGGCCAGGGCCACTGGCCCCGACACCTTTCTTTCTTTCTTTCTTTTAAACAGGCAGAGCTACACACACACACACACACACACACACAGAGAGAGAGAGAGAGAGAGAGAGAAAGGACTTCCTTGCATTAGTTCACCCCCCAAATGGCCGCTATGGATGATTAGAAGCCAGGAGCCAGGTACTTCCTCCTGGTATCCCATGGGGGTGCAGAGCCCAAGCACTTGGGCCATCCTCCACTGCCTTCCTGGTAAGATTTATTTATTTATTTATTTATTTATTTATTTATTTATTTATTTATTTATTTATTTATTTATTTGAAAGGCAGAGAGAGGCAGAGGCAGAGAGAGAGAATGGGGTCTTTCATTTGCTGGTTCACTCCCCAGATGGCTGCAATGGCCAGAGCTGTGCTGATCTGAACCAAGAGCCAGGAGCTTCTTCCAGGTCTCCCACATGGGTTCAGGGACACAAGGACTTGGACCATCTTCTACTGCTTTCCTAGGCCATAGTAGAGAGCTGGATTGGAAGTGGAGCAGCTGGGACTTGAACTGGCACCCATATATAATGCTGGCATTGCAGGCAGTGGCTTTACCCACTACACCACAGCACCAGCCCCAGTCTTTTTTTTTAACATTTATTTTATTTATTTGAAAGGTAGATGGGGGGTGGAGGTATCTTCTAGCTGCTGGTCCATTCCCCAAGTGGCCACAATGGACAGGACTGGGCCAGATCAAAACCAGGAACCAGGAATTCCATCTAGGTCTTCTACACGAGTGGCAGGGACCCACCCTCTGCTGCCTTCCCAGGCTCATTAGCAGGAAGCTCGCTAGGAAGACAAGCAGACAGGTCTCAAATCAGAGTTCCAATATAGGATACCTGCATTTTAGGCTGTGGCTTAACTTAGTGCCCCACAACACCAGCTGCAGTCCTGTTACTTAAAGGTGTATTGGTCAAATTTTACTGCTTATGAAATAATAAGGGATTTTTTGATCCCAGATTTGGAGTTTCACAGTCCTCTGATGGGGGGACAGGATGGAAGGATCACATGGTGAGGAAGCAAGACAGGGAGACAAGGATCATGCCCTTCCACCTTATAAAAAAGCACTGTGATCCCATCATGTGCTCCACCCTCACAATTTAGTCACTTCCCAGTGGCCCCACACCTGGATCAAGTTCATTCTTAATCCATTAATAAGCCCATAACACAAGGATCTCTGGGGAACACCAAACTGTGGTAAAAAACAAACAAACAAAAAAAAAACAGTATCCTTTTTCCAATTTCCCAACACAAATTTCTTAACAGATTTCACTACTTCTAGAATTCCAATTCATCCTCAAGGACTGAACTGATAACAGGAAAGAGAGCATTAAAAGTGTTTAAGGGTCATTGCACTACCACGGGGCACATCCCTACCTGTGCTCTGTGAGAGACTCTTTTAGTCAGTGAGGGTTAACAAATCCCAAATTACGAATATGAAGAATCAAGTTGGAGGTGGAATTGTGCTGCGGTGGGTTAAGCTGCAATGCCAGTATCCCATGTGAGTCCTGGTTCAAGTCTCAGCTGCTCTACTTCCAATAAGGACTATGCACTTACTTAATTTGTGATTATATTTATCTGATACGTTTTGTCCAAATGTAATGTTACCACTGAAAGTTCATATCAAAGTAAAGGCTTAGATATTCCATAAAAAATCATTTAAATGACCTGCTTCCATGCTTTTCTGGTCTGTGGGTATAACTTCACAGTATTTTATTGAATTACTCTCTCATAGTTCTCAAAGTAATTCTTCTCCTTTCCAGAAAACAAATACCATTAAATACATATTTCAAGTCACCCACCACACTTGACATGGTGCCAAATGCTAAATAGAAGTTAATTCTTTTCATTGTTTTCCCAGCCAGATGATTACTTAATTTCCTTTTTTGTTCAATCTCCCCTCTGCCCAAGCTTTATTGAGATATAATGGACAAATTTAAAAATATGCTTACTGATACTTCTTGACAGCTGCATTTGATAACCCCCCCTTTTAAAGATTTATTCATTTATTTGAAATTTAGAGTTACAGAGAGAGAGGAAGGCAGAAGGAGAGACAGAGAGAGAAAGAGATCTTTCATTTGTTGGTTCACTTCCTAGATGTCTGCTTTAGCCAGGGCTGGGCCAGGCCAATGCCAGGAGCCAGGAGCTTCATCCAGGTCTTCCACATGGGTGGCAAAAGCCCAGGGGCCTGAACATCTGCATCAATTTTAACTGTTTTTCCAGACCATTAAGAAGAAGCTGGACTGGAAGAGGAGCAGCCAGGACTTGAACCAGCACCCATATGGGATGCCAGCATCCTGGGAAGGCGGCTTTGCCCACTACGCCACAATGCTGGTCCCAGTTTTTTATTTTATTTTTTTTCAAACTACAGGTCTTGAAATCCAGTTAATTGGTTACAAGCAGCATAGTTTGGTGAACTGCAATTATCACAGAATGCATAACAGGGAGGAAGATTCTGTATTGCTTCAGGAAACTTTTGTTGCATTTACGTGTGTGTGTGTATGTATGTGCCATGGGTGGCTGTTTGTGTACCCAATCCTAGTTTAAGTTTATAGCTGGCCACTGTAAAAGTTTGAAAGCAAATATCCATACTGATATTAAGATATTCATCACTGACCATTTTCACTCATCATTCTGAAGATATTGACAAAACAACTCTTGGTGACAATGGAATATTTTCTAATTTGCCCAAATTAGCACTGACTAGTAGTCTTTCCCTCCTTTTTTAAATTTTTAATTTGATTTGCCTCACTTACAGTGCCATCTAGTGTATTAGGAGGGAAAGCACTTCATGGAATTTAGGTAGTCCCAAAGTTACTATCTTTCTCATAGCCAAGATGACACTCAACATAGAATTCAGTCCAAACCAAATTTGCAAAATATAAATATTAAACAGCCATGGGCCATGTTTCTCAATGTATGAATTCTCAGGCTGGCATTGTGGCATAGCAGGTTGGGCTACCAGCTGCAACAACGGTATCCCATATGTGAGCCCAGTTTGAATCCTGGTTACTCCACCTTCAATCCAGCTCTCTACTAATGCTTCTGGGAATGCAGTGGAGGATGACCCAAGTGCTTGGGCCCCTGCCACCCATGCTGAAAATCTTCATGAAGTTCCAGTCTCCTGTCTTCAGACTGACCCTGCCCTGGCTTTTAGGGTCATTTGGGGAGTGAACCAGCAGATGGAAGGTCTCAATATCTCTCCTCTCCCCCTAACTCACCCTCTCTTCCTCCCTCTCCCTCTCCATTATTCTGTCTTTCAAATAAATAGTTTTTTAAAATAAAAATAAAATAAATACAATAAATATACAAATTCTGAAGCTCTTGCTTGGTGTTTAGGTTCAGAATTTTAGACATCAAGAAGCTACCTGGAGAGCCTGGGTCTCAGGACCCTCAAGATCTGAAGAGCTAAGGGATCTGTTTTAAAGCCTGCAAATATCTGGGAATAGAACGCTGGCTCCTGAGTCAACTCTTCAAGAGCTCCTCTCCTTCAACAACTCCCTCTCTTCATTTTCCACTCCCACCCTTCCACATCCACTCCAGATCAGAGAGAAGTCACTATTTTAATTTGTCAAAAACTGAGTGCCACATTAGCCAAAAACATATTAGTGTGGTTATTGCCAAACTTCATTAGCTGACCTGACATAGTAACAAATTATATCTCTCAAAATTCCTCAGGTCTAATATCTCACTGTATTAGTGACCATTTGGAAGCAATTATCAGCTAGATTTCCTTCCATAAATTAGCCATCCTGCTGCACCAAGAGTAGTGTATCTCATAGGAGATTCTGCATGTTAATTGCTGAATAGTCACAAAACTGCAGAAAATAAACCTAACTCAGCCCACATGCATGAAAGCTCTTTGAAAAAAACAAGGGTTGAAATGCACCTTAAGGGTTTTAGAAACTATCTACATTTTAAAAAAGACTATACTTGACACTGACTTGCCCCATTTCTAATGATTTCCATATCCCTCCATAGTTAGAGGATCTAATTGCATTGTCTCATAATCACATGGGTCAAAGCAATGGAAGAGAGAGACAGCAAGAGTGAGAATGAAAGCAAATATTTATCCTCCATGTCTATGGGCTCTCCTTACAAAACCATCATGGGATTCATCATAGAAGCCCCACCCTACCAACTTAATCCATTCTCAAACACTCCACCCTTAATTGGAATAAGTTACGACACTTAATCCATTTCTTTTAGACTTTGGAGATAAATGATTTAACACAACCACCTTTATAGGAAACCCAAACCTGTATCCAAACCATAGCAAAACTCAAAGGAGTTCCAGCTAGGTCTTCAATGTGGATGTCAGGGGCAAGGTACATGGGCCATGTTTGGCTGCTTTCCAAGGTGCATTAACAGACAGCTAGATTGGAAGCAGAATAGCTGGGACAAAAGCAGATGCTCCCATATGGGATTCTGGCATTGCATGCAATAGTTTAACCCAGGAGCCACAATATCAGCCCTGCAAATTCTTTTTAGAATCCTTCTAGTTGTTTAAATAATGAATCATTAACCCAGTGAGCACAAGTGATCAGGTTGGGTAGGAAAAGGAAACTCCAGTGCGGGGGGGTGGATGGACCTCTGGATGCTAAATAAATTTGAGCAATGTTGACCATATTCTTCATAAATATAAGCAGCCTAACAAAGAGGCTTGTGGAGGGTTTTGATAACATTCCTGGAGAAGGATAGCTGTTCCCACTCCAATCCAAAGTCTGTCCATGGTCTTTGTGAGTAGAATCACAAAGTTTGCCAAAGAGCACTGATCTCTATGACAGATGAGATTAAAGGATGGTTCAGTCTGTTAGAATTCTGTTTGGTGACCAGACCACTTCAAAACTGGTTTTCTACCCAACCAGTCATGAGGCTGCTGGCACTTGGGGTCATCAGGCCTTGGAACAATAGCGTCCCTTTAATTTTGAGACAAGTTTGGTGGAAATGTAGAATTTAGTGAGTGTAGAGATAGAGATAAAGAGCCACTACTCAAACACATAAGTGAAAAATATGTGAGATGGGCTTCAGATACCTGAAACACAGAATGTGGTCTTAAAAACTTGTTAATTAAAGGAGTAAAGTTTGCCAGATATACAACATCTTTCTACCCATGTCATTCAAATTAGCATTGAAAATTATCTTCTGAATTGAAAAACTATGAATGAGCCACGCACAAATTGTCAATTTCAACTGGAAGAAATGTCATGCCCCTATAATGGACACAATTAGATGTTCAATTAATTTCTGTCTACCAAAGAAAGGAGGCTCAGAAGTGAACATCAAACCGAGGGGTCTCATTTGCCTGTTTCAATACTCAGGCTGTTTTCTTCTTCCTTCATTTCCTTGGTGGGCTATTGTGCCACAAGAATGCCTCCATTATCAGATTCAAAATTGAATCCTGTGATACTGTAGCCTGAGGAAAAGGAAGCATTGAATATCATTCCCAGTTTTAGGCCCAGAAGATACTTAGGAAATGTTACTTTATATACACCACATGCAACATTAGTACTTTTAATTTCCTTTTTATGGGAGCAATGGAGATTAATTTGCATGTGTTCATTTCAATTTCTGTAATAAGACCTGAATTTTGCATTAAGCTTTCCATCTCAAAAACAGTTAAAAAGAACACATCTCTTCTTTCAAAAGTTTTTATTATAGTTCTATTTTGCAGTCCCTGCATCTAATATTCACTTAAAACCTTGAAATATACACATATACCCATAGGTTCTAATTTGTTATTTTGTTTGTTAGATGATTCTTTATGGATTCTACCTGACAAAACACTAGAACTATCAAAAACAATGACTACATATCCAGGAAGAATATTTATCATATTAAAAAGGGGTCAAAATGTGTCAACCATGCTCAGGAACATAAAACAAGTGTTAGATGCAAAGGGGCATGTTTTAAATAAGAAATAGAATTGGCTAGATACATTTTGAATTTCAGAGAAGCCTGTACAGCCCGATAAACACACACACTTACATGACCTGCTATTAAAACACTGAAAAAGCTTAAGTAATTGTATTCTCTGTGTTACCAAAGCTCATGCTTAACACTATGAACCAGTTGCAAAAGAACTCCACAATGAGGGGTGGCAGAGGAGCCGGTATGGTAGGCATGGCATCCTCCCAGTTGAAAGCAGAGGGCTAAACCCCCTTTCAAACAGGAGTGGAGGAATGATGGGGTCTGACTCAGGCTCTAGGGCTAAGTTTCAGGTCATCTGAGAGAAGAGAAGGGCCATCCCTTCACTCAAGAAGAATGGATCCGTGGCCCGCTGTCTGCCATGATGGGGCGGGGCGCAGACACCCAGACACCCAACCATGGGCCGACTTCTGCTATCAGGCGCTGATCCGCTGATCCCTCACTCTCGATTGCTTGCTTGGGGCTCCCAGGTACCGACCGGGTCATGCTCGGCTTCACGTCGGCACTTGACGTGGCTGTACTTAGGATCAGCAATCCCCACAGAGGAATCCTAGAGCTCTTGCCTCCCACAGCTCCTTCCGCTTGCCTGCTCTGCCGTCTCCATTCTTTGGGAAGGGCTTGGACCATCTCTGGGTTCCAATGGGATGCCAATGGCTCAGGCAGCAGCTGAACTCGCTGCCCCAGCTCTCTGGCCCCTCCCTTCCCACCTTCACCACCTGCATCTCCACCCCCCCACACACACACGGGGTTCCAAACTCTGTCATCATCAGCAGCAGCAGCAACATCGTAGGCTCCTCTCGGGTTCACCCCTATCCATGTTCCACCCCCAAGTGGGACGCCTTCTCTCATGATGACAAGCTCCAAGTCTATCCATCAGCCCATAGGGGAAAACAGTTGATCCCGACATTTAGTGCTGTGTTTTGCTTCTCCCAGCAGGGGAGCCAGTATGGTGCCCATGGCATCCTCCCAGTTGAAAGCAGAGGGCTAAAACCCCTTTCAAACAGAAACGGGGGAATGATGGGGTCTGGTTCAGGCTCTAGGACTAAGGTTCAGGTCATCTGAGAGAAGCAATTTTCTGGGAAAACCTTTCTAGACTTAATTGTTTACTTTTTTTTAAAATGGGTTTTCACTATTTTTCCTCTTTAGCCCAGTTTTTTGGAGGGGCTTATGGAAATAAGCCAGCAGAATCCTTTCCTCCACAAATTCCCAGACACAGTAATCCTTCCCTGTTGACTGAAGATACCTTTCAAAATGTTTCATGGATACCTGAAACAGAAAGTAATGCCAAAGCTTATAAATACTATTTTTTCATACATATACATGCCTATGATGAAGTTTAATTTATAAATTAGACATAGTAAGAGATAAACAGTAATCATAAATTAGAACAATTAGAATGATATATTATACTAAAAGTTATTTGAAACTTATGAAGTCTTTATTTTTGGAATTTTTTGTTTAATATTTTCAGACCACAGATGACCTTGGGTAACTAAAACCTGAAAAGGGAAACAGCAGATAGGGAGAAAGCACTATATTCACTGGGAGTGGAGAGCCATTTAGTTTGGCAGAAAATGTGAAGGTGTCCCCAGGGCGCACATCTTCCCACACTCACGCCTAAAACTCGGCTGCCTTGTCTCCATCCCTACTGACTCGCTGTTACCCTGGGCTGTAAGGAGAGTGCTTACCATCAATCCTGTTTCAAACAGATGAAGGAAAGGAGATACCTACCTTAAAGGATTTGATAATCACATTTGTCAAAAGACAAAACTACAGTGCATTTAGTTTAAAGATCTTATTGACTTCACTTTCCATACTTGAATCAAACGACACTTCATTCTATAGAATTGAGGGAGTGCTCTAATGAGCCAAGTAGAAGAGGTTGGTTTCAGGGACAGAGATGGGCCTGAAGAAAGTGGGAACAAAGGGTAAATCACCTCCAGATGGCTTTCCTAGTAGGAAAGGGACCAGCAGCCAGAACGATGGAAAAATAACCCATTGGCTACCAACAGGTTACTGAGTTTTGTTGTTATTATTTTATAATGAATAAAGCAGAGGGAACTGTGTTATCATGCCAATCAAAACTGGCCTATTTGAGTGCTCTAGCTGTTACCTCTCCTTGATTTTTTAGAAGGTCAGATAACAACTCAGTTTGCATTTGGTGATAAGGAACTTCAGCTTGAATGACTCCATTTTGATTTTTAGCCTGGTTTGATGGGGCCCAGTGCAAGAGCTTAAGTCCAAGACAATGGCTTCCTGTAATATTTAAATGGTTCTCTCTTTGGACTCCACTATAATACTGTATATAAATACCTGCATTTAAAAAATATAAAATGCTGATCACATGAGCACAGTGGAACACAACCTGGAAAAGTCCAGGCTAAGCGGAGCCAAGTTTAGTTATGAATCCATGTGAAACAACAGATGCACATGAACATCATGGTTTCTTTTCAGTGACTTCTTGTGTGGGATCCAGCTGTGCAGTGTGCACTCTGAGTTTTATAATTTTCACCTTCAGGTGTGGAAGAAGAAATGGGAAGTGGAGAAAGGTGTCGCAATCCTAGCTGTTAGAATGCTGCTGCTGACTTGGGAAGACAGACTGCTCTTGCCTTTGGTCCCTGTCTGAGAATGGGAAGAGTGGTGTGTCTTACTTTTTCCTTAGCTGTCTACTGCCTCACCTGCAGCTTGAAAGAAATAATGTGTGTGAACCTATTCTTAGAACTATAATGAGATTATAATTACTTTTTAAGGTATCTTTTCCAAGCAGACATTGGTTTTCCCTGGTCAATATCTCTTATTTCCCAATTCCCTTCTAGAATTGTCTGTGAACTTCTCTGAGACTGAATACAACACTCTGGGAGTAGATTATATTTTCAAGTAGAGACTATTTAGCTCCATATTTGCTGTGCAATATTAGAATTTTTTTCCTCCTAACAAAAAAGTTTAATTTTAATACTAACTAATACTAATAAATATATTATTTCTGGAATATATTTGTGCTCTGGATAGGTTACAGCATTTCATAGTTCTATACCAAAGCCCTACTTAATTCACACATAGTACACGTGTCCCTCTGCATCCTCAGTGGACTGGGTTCATGACCCCTGAGGATCCTGAAATTAGAGGATGCACAAATCCCTTATATAAAAAATGGTGTAACATTTGCATATAAGCTAAACATTTCAAATCATCTCTATAACTTATAAGACCCTATACAATGTAAGTACTATTTAGGGAGCTGTTATATTTTGGGGGGAAGAATAAGAAAAAAAGCCTGTACATGTCCGGTATGGATACAATTATTTTTCTCAATGTTTTTGAAACAAGGTTGGTTGAATATGCAGGTGCAGAACCAGTGGATACAGAGAATCAACTACATATAATTTGGACTTAAATTCTTTTATTTTTATTTTTTGACAGGCAGAGTGGACAGTGAGAGAAAGAGAGACAGAGAGAAAGGTCTTCCTTTACCGTTGGTTCACCCTCCAATGGCTGCTGTGGCCGGCACACCGTGCTGATCTGAAGGCAGGAGCCAGGTGCTTCTCCTGGTCTCCCATGTGGGTGCAGGGCCATCCTCCACTGCACTCCCAGGCCACAGCAGAGAGCTGGACTGGAAGAGTGGCAACCGGGACAGGATCGGTGCACTGACTGGGACTAGAACCCGGTGTGCCGGTGCAGCAAGGTGGAGGATTAGCCTAGTGAGCTGTGGCGCCGGCTGATTCTTTCTTTTTTTAAAAGATTTTTATTTGTTTGAAAGTCAGAGTTACAGAGAGGCAGAGGCAGAGAGAAAGAAAGAGACAGAGAGATAGAGAGACAGAGAGACAGAGAGAGGGAGAGGGAGAGGTCTCCCAGCTGCTATTTCACACCCCAGATGACCACATCAGCCACAGATGTGCCAATCTGAAGCCAGAAGCCAGGAGCCTCCTCTGGGACCTCCACTACCCTCCACTGCCCTCCATTGCCCTCCCAGGCCATAGCAGAGAGCTGGATGGGAAGTGAAGCAGCCAGGACACGAACCAGCGCCCATATAGGATGCTGGCACTGCAGGTGGCAGCTTTACCCACTACGCCACAGTGCCAGACCCATGACTTTGATTCTTTTAACATAAACAATACAAGAAGTGTCCAGCACACCTGCTCTTATCCCCGGACCATGGAAGACTAGCTGGAGAGTCTTCAAGCCCCAGACAAGAAAACTGACATTCAGGGCAAAACATGGAGCACACTCAAGGACAACAGATGAAGAGTTTTGAAAATTCACCCAACCTAGGCTGTGGAGAACTGCAGGGAGGGGGATGAACAAAGCAAATGTGACAGCCAGCACACAGGTGGTAGGGCAAGGCCAGCGGGGATGCTGTCTTTGCCAAGGGCATGGCTGTAAGTGTGGGCCAGGCAGGTCCCAGATGGGTCATCTGCTCACAGAGGCTCCAGCCTGTGGTTGAGAAAACACCAACAAAGCCATGGCAAGCATTCTACTGCAAGCATTTGCCGGAAAGTCCTGAAACTCACAGGTGCACCTCCATGCTTGCCTTTCCATCCTGGGGAAATTTGTACTCCTTAAACAGTTTCTTAGGGAAAATAAAGATTATCTTGTCCTGCTCTTATGAAGCCTATAGTAGTATCATCATATAATGCAGTAAATACGTCCCTTGTACATCCAATATTCTATTGATGGCATAATCAAATAAGGACATGAAATAAAAAGGAATTTAAGGAACATCTCTTGAATAAAGAGCAATACAAATACTCTAAGAAAAATTATTGTGTTAAACAATATATGAAGTCATATATTAATAACAAGCTGGATATACTAAAAGATGCAAAGGTGGTTGACAATTAAAAATGAGTGTCGATTATCCGTGTAAGTAAAAATACAAGAAAAAGTTACATAATCACTTAGATTAGAAGAATTAATCAAATTTAAACTGATAAGAACAGATACTACACTTGATCTTAGCCAAAAGGCCAAGAAGCGATATTACATAATCCCTTAGATTAGATTAGGGAGAGAAAGATCCAACATGGGAAGTGGGATACAGAGCAGACTCATAGGATGGCAGATGTCCTAAACAACACTCTGGCCTCAGAATCAGCCCTCAAGGCATTCAGATCTGGCTGAAGAGCCCATGAGAGTATAGCAGGCATGGAAAGCCAAGATATCATGGAAAAAAAAAAAGACCTAAATGAATGATCTCTGTGAGTGAGATCCCAGTGGAAAGAACAGGGCCATCAAAGAAGGAGGTACCCTTCTCCGAAGGGAGGAGAGAACTTCCACTTTGACTATGACCCTGTTGGAATAGGATCGAAGTCAGCGAACTCTAAAGGCTTCCATAGCCCTGGCAGCTCATGACTAGAGCCTAGGGAGATTACTGACGCCATGAACAGGAGTGTCAAATTGTTAAGTCAGCAACAGGAGTCACTGTGTACTTACACCCCATGTGGGATCTGTCCCTAATGTGTCGTCTAAAGCCAAGTGATGCTATAACTAGTACTGAAACAGTATTTTTATACTTTGCGTTTCTGTGTGGGCACAAACTGATGAGGTCTTTACTAATTATATACTGAAGTGATCTTCTGTATATAAAGAGAATTGGAAATGAAAAAAAAAACCTGGTGTTGAGGTGGAAATGGCATAGAAAATTAATTAATTTGAAAAGAAAATTATGTAGGATCTCTGTCTTTAATGTGCTGTACATTGCTATTTAATGCTATAATTGGTAATCCAATGGTAGTTTTTTCACTTTATGTTGCTATATGGGCAAAATGTTGAAATCTTTACCTAATGTATACTAAACTGATCTTCTGTATGCAAAGAGAATTGAAAATGAATCTTCACATGAATGGAAGGGGAAAGGGAGCGGGAAAGGGGAGGGTTGCGGGCAGGAGGGAGGTTATGGGAGGGGGGAAGCCATTGTAACCCATGAGCTATACTTTGGAAATTTATATTCATTAAATAAAAGTTTAATAAAAAAGAATTAATCAAATTTAGTATCTAACCTTAAATAAGAAGCTGTTAGAATAGTACATCATAGCAACTTCATTATTCCAACTAAGATTACCTACTATAGTGAGTCTATTAAAAACAGCATAATTGACACAGAACATTGAAATCTTTTTCTCTGGAAGCAGACCCAGACAAAGTTGTCTGTTCTCATTATTTCTCTTCAACGTTGTACATGAGTTCTGGTCAGATAAATTAATAAAAAGGAAATATTGGGTGAAAGGACCAACTTTAAAGCAACAAAACTGTCAATATGTGGGTGATACCATTATCAACAGATAATCCAACATAATTCATATATAACAGAAAATATTAACAAAATTAAACAAGATTACTGGGTAGAAAGTCAATATATGCCATCAACTGGTTTGCTATTCACCAGCAGGAAATAAACAGAAAATGATTTGAAGGACAAAACAGAGACTAACAAACAAATCCCTGTAAGAGAAATCAAAGATAAAATAGTCCATGTGATATCTTTAAGTACATTCAGATAAACAGCTTTACGAACCCTCACGTGAGCTAACAGCAAGAAGCCAAGACTGCCGGAAAGGCAGCATTCAGCAAGCATCTTGTGAACTGCAGCTCTCAGGAAGCAAGCTTGGGCTCACAGGATCCAGCAGGACCACAGACAGCTGAGGGCGCCCAGAAGCCGAGGTCACCAGAGCAGGGACAGCGCCCCCTGCTGCCGGAGCACCCAGGCAGGAGAAGACGGCGGCTCCAGTCTGAGCCCCACCTCCCCTGTTACTAGGCACCGCCCCAAGGAACCGCCCCAGCCTAGGGGATTCTGATTGGCTGCACCTTCTGTGATGTCGCACGGCCGGCTGTGGCCACTGTCCAATCAGGCACGTCAGGGCGACCCTGCGGAACCCCGCGGGACCTTTATTTGTGGCAGCGCTGGGAGGGGTCCCCGGTGCTGCTGTTGAGTGGGCTCCGGTGCCTCAGGGTCTGTGCCGCAAGAGCCGCCCAAGGACCCCAGAATGCCTTGGAAGCGAGGAAATGGTGACTGTGGGGCCCACCGGGTGGGAGCTGCGCTGGTGGCCAGGACCTGGGCTGAGCCCGCATGGGCAGGGACCGCAGCCCCAGGTCTGCCCTGTTTGTGCAGTTAGGGCGGACACCCTCAGGAGACCGTGGACTGCACTGAGAGGAGGAGCTGTGGTCTGCGGATCCTCCTGCCCCTCTTTCTGCCCAGGGTGCCCTGATTCCCCTGACTTTTCTAACTACACGGGGAGTGGAGTCTCAGGTACACCGCCGGGTTCTCTCGGAGTAGCTCTTCCTGGGGCACTGAGTCCTTTTCCTGTTACCTGAGCACAGCGTCCCACGCCGGTGGGCGGTAGAAACGGTTTATTTGGTTCAAGGTTTTGGTCCGAGGTTGAGTAGCTTCTGGCGGTGTCCTTATATTGGCAGAGCCCTGAGGTGGCACGGGGACAATTACAGGGAGGGAGAGAGAGGCCAATTAAAGTGGATTTCATGGCAGACCCCCGGAGATCAGCCATTAACCCATAAATCACGTGAGTGGATTTATCCTAATCACCTCTTACAAAGTCTGACCTGGACGTCCCCCCCTCCACTTTAAGATTCATTTTTTTTTTATTTGAAGGTCTGAGTTATGCACAGAAGGAGAGGGGGGGGGGAGAGAGAGAGAGAGAGAGAGAGAGAGAGAGAGAGAGAGAGAACAAGAGCGATTGAGAGAGGTGTCTTCTATTCGCTGATTCACTCTCAACGTGGCCACATCCGGCTGGACTGATCCGAAGCCAGGAACCAGGAGCTTCTTCTGGGTCTCTCTGGCTCAGAGGCCCAAAGACTTGGGCCATCCTCTACTGCTTTACCAGGCCATAACAGAGAGCTGGATTGGTGCCCATGTGGGATGCTGGCACCACAGGTGGCGGCTTTACCTGCTAGGCCACAGCGCTGGCCCTTGGACCCACTTTTTAATATCTCACAATTGGGGTTAAGTTTCCCCATGAGTTTCAGAGGGTACAAATCATTTCCAATCCAGAGCACTGAGTCTGGCAACAAACCTATAAATGTGCAGAGATCTCCCCAAGTAGCCAGATGCCAACTTCTACCTTGAAACTTACCGCATTATAAACCATTTTCTCCCATGGAAAATCAATAGTTCAAATGTTTGTTTTCTGTTTGTAAATGTTTTCCATGAGAGCAAAAGAGGTAACATCTACTTGATACTCTAATATATTTTTTTATGCTGAGATGGGTGATTGGTGTAATAGTTAAATTGTTTGAGATGTCTACATTCCATATCAGAGAGTAGCTGAGTTTGAACCTTGCTCTTTCAATTCCATATTCTTGCCAGTGCACACCATGGGAGGCAGTAGGTGATGGCAGTAGGTGATGTTTAGTAAGTACATGGGTTTCTGCAACCTGCATGAAAACACAGATTGAGATCTTAGGTTTCTGGCTTCAGCCTGGCCCAGTCTTAGATGTAGTAGGCATTTGGAGAGTGAACTACTGGGTGAACAATCACTCTTCCTCTCTCTGTCTCTCTCTCCCTCTCTTTCTCTTTTTAACAAATTGATTATTTTTAAAACAACTTTTAAAAAGTTGAGAGCTGGGAACTAAATCCAGGTCTCAAAATGGCTTAAGGTTCCCAGTCACTTGAGCCATTGCATGCTGGATGTGTCCCCAGGGTTTCCACTAGCAGGAAGCTTGAATTTATACCAGCAGTGGGAATGGCACTGAAACCCTGGCACTATGTGATCTGGGTGTCCCCAGCAGCATGTTGAGCACTAGGCAAACTGCCCCCACCTCCTACTTTCTTTTAGAAGTGCTAAAATGTTCTAAATTGGCAATAGAGATGGCTACCAAGAACTGGAAAGGAATGAATTGTATGTATATTTTTAGTTCATGAATTCCATTATAAGTGAGCTATAGTCATGACTCAATTATACTACATAAGAAAGTTATATGATTTCTGATATTTTTAAAAGTGTGTATTGGATTATTTCAGAGTTTTATGTAATATTTAATATTATAGTATTCCAAACTCAAATCCGCATGAAATCTTTCTTCCTTTCACTTCATATTTCTATAGACATGTGGATATAAATACAGGAGAAAAGTGATAGGAAGATGTAAACTGTACATCACAATGATTGATTCAGGACAGGGGTTGTGAGGAAAGGTGATATTAATTTTATCTGTGTATCTGTTTAAAGAATATATTTGTAAAATAAATAAATGCAAACCAAAAATGGCCAGACAACACAGGTACATAACCAAATATTTTTAGTAGCAGTAATCAGAAAAGATTGTCCTTAGCTCTTAATCTTTGTTGGATTCTGCATTTGTCAATCCTGCTCCCTGATTGTCAGTCCCTGTATCCTCATAACAGGGACTATTCATTCTTCTGCATACAGGAAAAGATAAATCCTCCAAATTGTGAAGTCCAGCCAACACATGGAGTATACAGCTTGGACACAGAGAAAATGAGTGCCTTGGACAGCAAACTCTCAGTGAGTGTGGTCTTCCTACTTTCTCTCTTCTCAGGATGTCTCCCAGAATCCACACCTCCAATCCTAGTATGAGCAGCTCCTGGTGGCAGAGGTAAGACTGCCTAAATAGAAGGAACCATTCCTAGGAAAGGACATAAGGACCAAATGCTCTTTGGTACAGACTAGCTCTTTGATACCTGCAAGTTCATTTTCTGTTTCAAGGAGTATAACTTTGAGATCTATATATTCATGGCACAGTTGCTTCTCTGGTCTGAGATGCAGGGGCCTAAGCTTAGACGTTTGAGACTGATTCCTTAATTTGTGGAAATAAAGTCACTGTGGAGCAAGGGTGAAGTTAGAGAAGCCACATGAATTTCAGTAGTGCAAACGATATCTTAGGTATAGAGGAAACCATGGGTAGGTTGTTAACCAAGAGTTAGCACATCACATTCCCACTCAAGAACATATCAGCCCTGACCACAGGAGCCATTCCCATCTCTATTTGGAGAGGAGCTTCTTTAGTAGTGGGAGATTCATGAAATTCTGTTTGACCTCCTTGTCTAGTGGGTGGCACAAAGCAGCAAATGTCAGGGAAAGTTGAGGTCCTACTCTCAAAAGGGTAAAACATATACTGCTTTGTTTCATTCATTTTCTCAGATTATGTATGAATTTGCTATTAATGCCTCCAAAGATTTAAACTACAAATAATTTACCAAATATTCTTGAGGTTATATTGTAGTGCTTCATAGCTATTATAGGAGCTGTTCAATAGATTACTTCCATTTTTGACCTCTGCTATGATTTTATACATATGTTTACATAGTCAATAAATATATAAGTGTCCCACATAGTATAAGGTTTTCTTCAAATAATCATACCTCTTTTGACAAAATTAAGAGAATAACAATGTATATAGTCTTTTATCTTTGATCACAATTTTTTAATTGTTTTATTTTTATTTGGAAGGCAGAGTTAGAGAGAGGAAGAGATGACCATGACTGGCACTGGGCTTGGCAAGGCCAAAGCTAGGAGCCTGGAATTCCATCCAGGTTTCCCACTTGGGTGACAACAGCCCAGGAACTCAGGCCATCCTTTTTTGCTTTTCCTAGGTGCATTAGCAGGGAGCTGAACCAGAAGTGGAGCAGCCAGGACTTAAACCAGTGCTTAAATGGGATGATGGCATTTCAGGAGATGGCCTAACCCACTGCACTACAATGCTTGCTCTATGCTCACCCATGTATACCATTTTTAATGATCCTGATTCCCTCCTGTACATCCACATTAAAATTTATTGTCTGCCTGGCTTTGACATCAGGGTGATGATAGCCCTATGAGTACAGAGGTATCATTCCCCCAAGTGTTAGAAGAGTTACAGGATCAGGATCATGACGCTGTTCACATGTTTGGTAAAAACCAGTCATGCACCCTGTTGGCTGTGGCCTTTTCTTTGAGGGGAAATTGTGTTACTGACTCAGTCTTTTTACTCATTAAAATCTGTTAGTATCTGTGATTTCTTCAACTTTCAGTCTTGGTGGGTTGTATGTTTCTAGGAATTGATCCATTTCATATAGATTATCCATATTTAAAAAAAATTGTTACTTTTTTAAAAATTTCTTTTTATTTATTTGAAAGGCAGAGTTACAGAGAGGCAGAGAGAGAGAGATATCCCCCATCTGCCAGTTCACTCCCTAAATGGCTGTAAGAGCCGGAGCTGGCTGATCCAAAGTCAGGAGCCTGGAGTTTCTTCTAGGTTTCCCATGTGGGTGCAGGGAGCCTAAGGACTTGGGCCATCTACTGCTTTTCCAGGCCATAGCAGAGAGCTGGATCATAAGTGGAGCTGCTGGGACCCAAACTGGCACCCATATGGGATGCCAGCATTGCAGATGGTGGCCTCACCCACTATGCAACTGCGCTAGACCCTAGATTATCAATTTTATTGATGCATAACTATGCATATTATTCTGTTATGATTCTTTGCACTGCTGTCAGTCATAATATCTCTTCATCTCTGGTTTTATTTGCACCTTTGTTTTTCTTCTTTGATGTAAGAATTCATCAGTTTTGTCAAGATTTAAAAACAAAAATGCTTACTTGCTATTATTTTGCAATTTCTATTTTTTATGACTGTTTTGATCTTTGTCATTTCCTTTTTCTGTTAACTTTATGTTTTTATTTTTATTAATTTATAGAGCTATATATACCAATATATAGATCTGGGCTGATCTGAATCTAGGAGCCAGGAACCAGGAGCCAGCAGTCTCCTCTGTGTCTCCCACATGGGTGCAGGGGCCCAAGCACTTGGACCATCTTCTACTGCTTTCCCAGGCCATAACAGAGAGCTGGATTGGAAGCGAATCAGCTGGGACATGAACTGGCACCCATGTGGGATGCCAGCACTAAGGTAGAGGGTTAGCCTACTATGCCACAATGCTGGCCTCCACATCTTTTTTTTATTTTGGAGTGTTGTGCTATGTTTTGCTGAATCCTATCAGTTTTGTTATGTTGTGTTTCTTTTTTAATTGTTTCAAAGTATTTTTAACTTCATTTTTAAGTTTTTTTTTATCCAATAGTTGTTAAGAGCATATTGATTTATTCCCACATATTTGTAAATTTTCTAATCCATCTGTATTGGCTTCTTTGGTTTGAAATGATATTTGACATACTACTAGTCTTATGTTTTTAAGACTAGCTTTGTGACCTAATGTATGACCACATGTACTCCATGTGCACTTTAGATGAATTTTCATTTTGTTGCTCTTGAACGGAGGTTTTGTATATTTCTGTTAGACCCATTTGTTCTCTATTGTTTACTTTAAAACTATTGTTTTGGGATGACAGTTCCCTGGGCATATTTATTCCCTATCCCCACCCTTTTTTTCTTTTACATATATATTCCAGGCAGATTATGCTTTGAAGACAATCCTACCAATTATTTATTTCTAGTCAGGAAAATCTGTCATGCTTAATCCTTTTTAATAGTTTTAAACACTTTGGAGGGGAGAGTGAACCAAAATGATGGCATTAAGTGCTGCTCAAAGACCATGCAATAAAGCGATTGGGTGCTATTTTGAACACTTGGTACATACTAAGAGTTAGTAAAGGAACAGAGGGGCTGGTGTTGTGACACAGCATACTAAGCTGCTGTGCCAGGGCAGTTTTAAGCTGATGGCCAGGAGGGGTTGGGTGCAACCATACAAAGAAATTGGAAAGCCCTATCTATAACTGTTGACCCAGACAAGGGGATATTGGTCATTAAACTAGTCATTTACAATGAATTGTTCTGGCCCAGGTGGGGTGCTTTTAATAGGCGATAAAAATTCCACCAACTTTGGAGTTAACTGTTTGCACCCAATGACTTGAGAGATTTTGACACATAAGTTACAATGCAGTTATGGTATTTATAAAAAAATTATATAAATACATTAATACAAGTTCAATTTCCATCCAAACATTTAGGGAAAACATACATTTTTTGAAGTAAATCTTTGAAGCCCCCATTTATATCAGTTGATATTGTGGTGCTGTGGTGCTAGCATCCTATATGGGTGCTTGCTCAAGTCCTGGCTGCTCCACTTCCAATGCAGCTCTCTGCTATGGCCTGGGAAAGCAGTGGAAGATGGCCCAGTCCTTGGGCTCCTGTACTCGCCTGGAAGACCTGGAAGAAGCTCCTGGCTCCTGGCTTTGGATCAGCATAGCTTCTGGCCATTTCAGCCATCTGAGGAGTGAAGCAGTGGATGGAAAACCTCTTTCTCTCTCTCTCTCTCTCTCTCTCTCTCTCTCTCTCTCTCTGCCTCTCTGTAACTCTTCCTTTCAATTAAATAAACAAATCTTTAAAAATATACAATTTTGAAATATAAAAGTATTATTCCTTTCTTAACTCCTTACAAGGATGCACCAGATCTTTTACTTCTTTATTTCATATGTGAAATTAAGAATACCACACTATAAAAATTGAGTTGTTAATAGTGGAGTTAATCATGGGAATTTATTTTTAAAAGTTTCTCAATTTGTCTATATTTCTTTTGTAAAATAGTTCATTTGTTATCATCTCTTTGAAAGGCAGAGTGACAGATTTTCTAACTACTGTTTTAGTCCCCAAATGCCTGTAACTACTGTGGCTGGGTGAGGACCTAGCTAGCAGCCTGGAAGTCTATCTGGGTCTTTGACATGATTGACAAGGGCTCAGATGCTTCAGCCAACATCTGATGTCTCTAACATACATCAGCAGAAATCTGGATGAGAAGCAGAGCAGCTGGGACAGGAGCCTCCACACTAATGTGGGATGCAGGTGTCCCAAGTGCTGGCTTGACCCACTGTGCCACTTTTTTTATTTCTTTAGAGTAAAAAGTATGTCTCACTCTGGGCCTGCATTAAATTCCCTTCTAGTGATAAATTATGAGTGGATTGCAGTGGTATTTGTTCAGAGATGAGTCAACAAGACAGGAAGCAGTCTTTTATTATTATTACTATTATGCCAGCATTGGATCCAGTTGGATTTTTTTAAACATTTATTTTAGTTATTTGAAAGGCAGAGTTGCAGAGAGGCAGAGGCAGAGGCAGAGAGAGAGAGGTCTTCCTTCCATGGGTTCAGTCCCAGAATGGCTGCACTGGGCAGTGTTGGGCCTATCCAGAGCCAGGAGCCAGGAGCTGGGAGCTTTCTTCTGGGTCTCCCACGCAAGAGACAGGGGCCCAAGGACTTGGGCTATCTTCTATTGCCTTGCCAGGCCATAGCAGAGAGATGGACTGGCATTGGAGCAACTGGGACTACAACTGGTGTCCATATGGGTTGCCAGCACTCCAGGCAGTGGCTTTACCTGCCACGCCACATTGCCAGCCCCCTCCAGTTGAATTTTTATCCAAAAGCCTGAGCCCCAAACAAAGAGGGACATTTTCTCATATATCATTTTAATTTCTTTTTCTCCCATATTTGGTTACACAAATGCATTTCATTGGATATTCTAATGTTACATACAATACTGTGCATGCATACATAGTTGCTAATATTATTTCTTCTACACACATACTGAGTTATATGCTGTATGGCAAGAGTTAACATCATCACTTTTTGGGAGCAGGCAGAATCCTAGTTACATTGCAATCAGATGTTGATCATTCCTAGGACATCCTCTACCACATTCCTCCCTTTAATGCTCAGACCCACTCAGGGTCAGAGAGCACCATCCTGGTGTAAGGACTTATATTTCAGAGCATCATGACATGTGTAGCTATTTTTTATTACTGATTCAATCTCATTATTTTTCATTGGTCTGTCTAGGTTTTCTGTGTCTTTATGAGTCAGTTTTGGTATGCTGTATGTGCCCTTAAATCTATACATTTCTTCTTGATTTTCCTATTTGTTGGCATGTAGCTGTTTGTAGTAATTCCCGATTATTCCTTTATTTCTGTGTTATCTGTTGTAACATCTCCTTTTTCATCTCTCATTTTATTAATTTACATCTTCATTTCTTTGGTTAGTTGGACTAATGATACATCATTTTTCCTTTTTCAAAATTGGTTCTTCATTTCACTGATATTTTGTATTTTTAAAATTTTACTTATTTACTTTCTAATTTTAATGAATTCTTTCTTCCAACTAATTTTGGATTTTGTTTTTTGTTGCTTTTTCTAGGTCCTTAAGATGCATTGTTAGGTCATTTATTTGATGACTTTCTAATTTCTCGGTGTGGGCACTAATTACTATAAATTTCTTTCTTGGCCAGTACTGTGGCTCACTAGGCTAATCCTCCACCTGTGATGCTGGCACCCTGGGTTCTAGTCCTGGTTGGGGTGCCAGTTCTGTCCTGGTTGCTCCTCTTCCTGTCCAGCTCTCTGCTGTGGCCTGGGAGGGCAGTGGAGGATGGCCCATGTGCTTGGGCCCTGCACCCGCTTGGGAGACCAGGAAGAAGCATCTGGCTCCTGGCTTTGGATTGGCAAAATGCTGGCTGTTGTGGCCATTTAGGGGGTGAACCAAAGGAAGGAAGACCTTTCTCTCTGTCTCTCTCTCTCACTGTCCAACTCTGTTTGTCAAAAAAAAAAATTCTCTCTTAACACTGCTTTTGCTGTATCCCATAAGATTTGACATGTGTGTCATCATCTTCATTTATTTCTATGATTTTTTTTATTTTGCTTTTGATTTCTTCTGTGACCCCATGTTCATTCAGGAGCATGTTCTTCAGTCTCCATGTTGCTGTATATTTTCTAGTTTCTTAGGTTGTTAATTTTCAGCTTCATTCCATTGTGATTAGAAAAGATAGTGCTATGATTTCAATTAGTTTTGAATTTTTGAGACTTACTTTATGTCCTATCGTGTAGTCTATCTTAGAGAAAGTTCCATGCACTGCTGAAAAGAATGTGTATTTTGCAGCTGTGGTATGAAATGTTCTGTAGATATTAATTAGGTCCTCTTGGTCCATAGTGTAGATTATCTCTGTTTATCTCTGTTTCTTTGTTGATTATTTTTCTAGTTGATCTGTATAGTGATGAAAGTGGGGTGTTGAAGTCCTCCAATATCATTGCATTGAACTCTGTCTCTCTTTTTATCTATTAGCATTAGTTTAAATAGCAAGGTGCCCTGGCATTTTGTAAATATACATTTACTATAGTCACATGTTCCCTTAGTCATTATAAATTGTCCTTCTTTGTCTCTGTTGAGAGTTTTTGTGTTCATGTGTATTTTTTCTGACATTAAGATGGCTACATGTGCTCATTTTTGCTTTTCAGTAACATGGAATATCTTTTTCCATCCTTTTTCTTTCAGTATGTGTGTATCTTTGTTGATGAGGTTGTTTTTTTTTTTTTTTGAAGGCAGCAAATAGATGGGTCTTTAAGTCATTCTGTATCTTTTAATTGGGAAATTTAAGGCACCTACATTCAAAGTTATTATTGATAAATAATGACAGTTCTGGCATTTTCCCATAAATATTCCAGTCATTTTCTTTGGATTTCTTTTGTACTTTTACTTGGAGATTGTCTGTCTTTACATTCTTTCATAATGATGACTGTCATTCTCTATTTCTGTGTTTAGCACATCCTTTAGTATCTTTTGTAAGGCTGGTGAGGTGTTGACAAGTTCTTTCTATTTCTATTTGTTTTGGAAGGTCTTTAATTCATCTTTATTTATAAATGAGAGCATTTCACAGGCTAATCCTCCGCCTTGCGGCGCCGGCACACCGGGTTCTAGTCCCGGTCGGGGCACCGATCCTGTCCCGGTTGCCCCTCCTCCAGGCCAGCTCTCTGCTGTGGCCAGGGAGTGCAGTGGAGGATGGCCCAAATGTTTGGGCTCTGCACCCCATGGGAGACCAGGATAAGCACCTGGCTCCTGCCATCGGAACAGCGCGGTGCGCCGGCCGCAGCGCGCTACCGGGGCGGCCTTTAGAGGGTGAACCAACGGCAAAGGAAGACCTTTCTCTGTCTCTCTCTCTCTCTCTCACTGTCCACTCTGCCTGTCAAAAATAAAAAAAAAATAAATAAATGAGAGCATTTCATGGTACAGTATTCTGGGTTGACAACTTTTGTTTTCCTTTTGGGACATGACCTGTGCCTCTCCATTCTCTCCTAGTTTGTGCATTTCTGATGAGAAATGAGCTTCTAGTCTAATTGAATATTCTTTGATAGTAATCTGGCATTACTCTTGTGCACATTTTAGAATCTTTTCTATATGTTTTACTATTGAAAGTTTGACTATAATGTGTTGTGGTGAAAATGCTTTCAGATCATGTCTAGGAGGAATTTAATGTACTTCCTGTACTGGGGTGTCTCTGTCTTTCTCCACATTAGGTGAATTTTGTGCTACCATTTCACTGAATAGATCTTCTAATCCATTCTCTTTCCATACTTTCAGGAACTCCTAAGACATGTATGTTTGGTTATCTGGTAATCTCTCATAAACCTCAAACTCTGTTTTCCATTTTTCTAATTTTTTTCTTCTTTTTTTGAGTCTATTTCCAAGGATTTGTCTTCTAGCTTTGATACTCTTTCTTCTGCCTCACAAAGTCTGTTTTAAGGCTTTCTACTGTATTTTGTTTGCTTTATTGAGTTTTTCATATCTAACATTTCACTCTGATTCTTTTTTTTTAAGATTTATTTATTTATTTGAAAGTCAGAGTTACACACAGAGAGAAGCAGAGGCAGAGAAAGAGAGAGGGAGAGAGAGAGAGAGGTCTTACATCAGCTGGTTCACCACCCCAGTTGGCTGCAATGGCTGGGGTTGCACTGATCCAAAGCCAGGACCAAGGAGCTTCTTCTGGGTCTCCCATGTTGGTGCAGGGCCCAAAAGTCTTGTACTATCTTCTACCACTTTCCCAAGCCATAGCAGAGAGCTGGATCAGAGGTGGAACAGCCAGGTCTCAAACCAGTGCCCACATAGGATGCTGGCACTGTAGGCGACAGCTTTGCCTGCTATGCCACAGTGCTGGCCCCCTGATTACTTTTCAATATCTCTATCTGCCAGCAAATTTTTCATCCTTGTTGTTTTTGGATTACTTTATCTCATGCATTTGGTTCTGAGTTTTTCAATAATCTATGATCATTCTTTTCAAATCATTTCCAGGCATTTCATCAGTCTCTTTGTCTTCACATTCTAATATTGAAAGGTTGTGTTTCTTTTCGGAAATGGTTCTCTTCCTTGTTCTTGTTTCTTATGTTTCTGCATTTATTTTTAGGCATTGTGGATAACAAATGAGGTTTTCTTATCTGATGCCATTTATCTTTGAAATACGCCTCTGTGGCTTATTGAAGTATCTGTTGCTTCAGTGAATATGCAGGGTCATGTGCTTGGTGGGGCCAAGGATCTCCAGTCAGTGCTTGAGGGTGTCAAGAGTTGATGGTGACACCCACATTGGGCATGGTAGACTTCTGTTGTTAGCAGGGGCAGTGTATGATCACGTCAGCTGGCATAATCATAGCCTCACCTTCTCTTTGCCAAGGTGGACAGTGACCAGGGCTAGCCTGCACTGGTTGCACCCTGCATGCACACAAGCACATGGACCACATAGCGGATCTCTGCAGTCCTTGGTGTGAAAACAGAATACTCTCAATGACACACCTCAGGCACTCAAGGGACTGTGAGCCTCTGAAGCCAGACACATCAACTGCTCAGACTTGTAGCTACACCCCACACGTGTCACACAACCATAGCATTCCCAAAATTACAGTATGTGGGGCTTCCACAGTCACATGGAGCAGGGGATCTGTCAGCTCTGCAAGCCTGGCCATCCATGGAGAGAGCAGAGGCACTCCCAGAGCCAGCTTCCTATCGGTGCTATGCCTTGGCAGTTTGAATCTGGGCCCCTGTGATATGTTGTGTGAAGGGGAGCATCTCGCAGTCCTAAGTGGGGGCTCTGTCCCCACCAACTCTCCAGGCCAAAGTCAAAAGCAGTGGGAAATAGATTTATGCCTTCAATAAAATCTCATATTTGTGTACAAGTTATCACAGCATCTACTCATTTATGTATTCATTTATAACATTTTTAAAAATTTATTTGAAAGAGTTACAGAGAGAGGTAGAGACAGAGAGAGGTCTTCCATCTGCTGGTTCACTCCCTACATTGCTGCCATGGCAGGAGCTGAGCTGCTCCAAAGCCAGGAGCCAGGAGCTTCTTCCAGGTTTCCCACATGGGTGCAGGGGCCCAAGGACTTAGATGATTTTCTACTGCTATCCTAGGCCATAGGAGAGAGCTGGATTGGAAGTGGAGCAGCCAGGACCAGAACCGGTGCCCATATGGGATGCCAGTGCTACAGGCCAGTGCTTTAACCAGCTGCTCCACAGCACTAGCCCCTCTACTTTTATTATTAAGATGACATTTCCTCCCTACAAGTTGCCAGGTGCCCTTCTGGGAAATGGGGAAAAAGAAATGTGCTCTCTCTTCACCTGGTTAGGTGGGCACATTGCCCCCGACTAGCACTCCAGGCCAGACTCAAAGTCACTGTGTTCTACAATGTTCTCCCTCAGGCAATGTCACCAGTGGTACAGACTGCCACAGTCTCATCTCACCTCACTTCAAGGAGATGACATCTCTTCCAGCCCTTGGCTGTGGGCATCACTGGTAGTATGTTGGCTCACTGCTGCATGCTTGACCTTCATCATGCTCCATGGTGTCTCTCCTCTCTCAGAAGTATTTCACCTGCTTATTTCTCTCCAACTCTCCCCCTGGGAATTATGCCACTCCACCATTCCTCTTTTACCTTCCTGTTGTCAAAATCAGCACGTCTGGTGCTGGTATTGTGGCTTAATGGGTTAAGCCACTGTCTGCAAGGTTGGTATCCCATGTGGGCACCAGTTCAAGCCTGTTTGTACCACTTCCATTCCAGCTCCCTGCTAATGTGCTTAGGAAAGCAGCATAAGATGGTCCAAGTACTTTGGCCCCTGCACCCACATGGGAGACCTGGATGAAGCTCCTGGCTCCTGGCTTTGGCATTGCCTAGCCCTGGCTATTGCAGCCATTGGGAGATTGAATCAGCAGATGGAGGATCTCTCTCTTTCTCTCAATCTGCCTTTCAAGAAAATAAAATAAATCCTTTTTAAAAAATCAGCACATCACATGTGTTCCCTATTCAGCCATATTGAATTCTCTCTAATTATATTGTTCTTAACCATTGTGATGTCACAAGCCAACTACTGTGGTGACAAAAACCAACTGTTTTGATTTCATAAAGTATTGTGATGCCATTCACCATTATAACATTAAAACCAACCACTGTGATGTCATAAACAGTTTTGTGGCATGATTCACCATTTTCATGTTGTATTCAAACCATTATTATGTCATAAAAATGTGTGATATAATTTATCTTCTGATTTCATAAACCAATACTTATGATACCTACAATTGTATTTTCTTTCACCACTGTAATGTTACAAACCAATGTGATATAAACCAACATTTGTGATGTTGTTTACTATTGTGATGATACAATCATTGTGATGTCATAAAAATCACTGTGATGCAATTTCATCATAATGATGTGTGTAGTTTTCTTCATGTTTACTTGGGTTTTATTAACCCAAGTTTTATTTTAAAACCTGTTGGCTTATGGCTTTTTACATACAAAAGAATTTTTCAATCATTATTTTTTCAATTATTTTATATATCTATTACTCATGTCCTGTTCAGAAACTTGAATTACAAATGCATGAATCCTGTTTTAGCTGCCTCATAACTTATACTACTCTTCTTTCTTTAATTATTTTTGTGTTTCATTTTGAATAATTTCTACTGCAGGCTTCAAATTCACTAATAATTTCTTCTGTAACATCTAATCTGCCTTTATTAATACACATTGTATATTTCTTTTCATCACTTTGAGAAAATTATATGAAGCCTTGTTTCTAATTTATCTACTGTCATGTAAGAGGTTCTGTTTAGGGGGCTGGCACTGTTACTCAGCGGGTTAATGCCCTCACCTGAAGCACTGGCATCCCATATGGGCACCAGTTCTAGTCCTGGCTACTCTTCTTCCAATCCAGCTCTCTGCTATGGCCTGGTAAAGCAGTAGAAGATGGCCCAGGTCCTTGGGCCCCTGCACCTGCATGGAAGACCAGGAAGAAGCTCCTGGCTCCTAACTTCAGATTGGCATAGCTCCAGCCGTTGCGGCCAATTGGGGAGTGAACCAGCGGATGGAAGACCTCTCTCTCTCTCTCTCTGCCTCTCTTCTCTATGTAACTCTGACTTTCAAATAAATAAATAAATAAATAAATCTTTAAAAAAAAAAAAGAGGTTCTGTTTATCTCCTTGAATGATTAAATTATTTAATTACTGTCTTTGTAATTTCTGAGTGTCAACAAGTTGATTTTTCTCCTTATTTTTGGCTATATTTGCATCTTTATATAATTTTATTTGGAACATTATTTGTTTTTTTATAAAAATATTTATTTTATTTGTTTGAAAGACAATTACAGAAAGAGAAGGGGAGGGGAAGACAGAGAGATCTTCCGTCTACTTGCTTACTCTGCAGATGGCCACAACAGTCAGGACTGAGTCAGACTGAAGCCAGAAGCCAGACGCCAGGAGCTTCTTCTGGGTCTCCCACATGGGTGCAGGGGTCCAAGCATTTGAGTCATCTTTTGCTGCTTTCCCAGGTGCAGTAGCAGGAATCTGGATTGAAAGTGGAGCAGTCAGCATCACAGGCAGTGGCTTAGCCCACTGTACCACACACTGGCCCTGGGAAATTACTCTTTCTGTGCTACAGATTTTAATATACTTATGAATATTCTTGTGGTTCTTCTGTTTTCATAGTGTATTTGGGATACTTAGAATTAATATGATCCTTTCAGATCTTGCTTTTAAGTTTTGTTCAGTGATGCTACATCAGTATTTTGGAATTATTTTCCCCCTCTAGCAGAGAGATCTTCTAACTATGCTAATCAAAGCCCCTTGAATTATTGGTTTTCTACTCTGGTTCTTGTCTACAGGAATTATTTCTCACCTTATCAAGCCTTGGCCACTGCTCTACCTTGCTGTTTCCAGTGCTATATACCACTGCCTGTGTTAGTTTCCTGAAACACATGGACTGATAACCCTTCACAGGGACCTTTTGCTGATCTCCAGAATTCGGATTGCACTTTTTCCTCTGTCATACTGTATTGTGAGTTCTAGCTGACTTAGCTCTCCTGAGTCCTAATCTCTACATTCTAGTCAGAGAGACAACTGGAGTATGTCTGAGCCCCTCACTCAGGAATTGAGGCCAACTGTATGTCTTGCTTTATCTGTTTCCCATCACTTGTGGATGACTTTCCTTCAGTGTCAGTGTACAATGATTTGAGAACTGTTGTTTACTGCATGTTGTCTGAAGTTCTTTCAGGTAGAAGAAATTCATTTCCTGCTATTATCTCAACTGGAAGTGGACTACATATGTTTTGAAACAACATTCTTAGAGATTTTTGAATTATTGTAAAAATTATAATATTTTTAATTAATTAATTTGAAAAATATAAATTTTTACAGGTTTTATTAACATTTTAAAACCTGTATCTAAATATTCTTGATACTTATTCTTAAGGAAGAAAGTCTGTCTTCACAAATGGCTATCTTTTCTCTGATCTTAAAGCTCCAAGACCTGTGTACTGTGACATCCTTTTTTAAAATTAATTAACTTCCTTCGTTTTCAGGTTGAACAAATTCAGTGTACATAATATATACAGATATATGTGCATAGTGATACTTCCCACCCAACCCTCCCTCCTACACATGCTGCTACCCTCCCTCCTCCTCCTTTTATTCTATTAATTTTTTCTATGATCTACTTTTAACATTTTGAATTCTGAATGAAATTGTCAGTGTTTGAAAGCAAACTAGAGGGGCTGGCACCATGGCTTAACAGGCTAATCCTTCACCTTGCGGCGCCGGCACACCGGGTTCTAGTCCCAGTTGGGGAGCCGGATTCTATCCCGGTTGCCCCTCTTCCAGGCCAGCTCTCTGCTATGGCCCGGGAAGACAGTGGAGGATGGCCCAAGTGCTTAGGCCCTGCACCCGCATTGGAGACCAGGAGAAGCACCTGGATCCTAGCTTC